>NC_134495.1:11153206-11253514 GCF_040206685.1 Ascaphus truei | reverse complement strand
ATTCTTTCTCCCGGAGACTAAAGGGAAGAGTCTCCTGGAAATCACAGAGGAGTTCGCCCAACGCCGACTCCACTCGCAGCAGCACGGGGCCCACGGCTGGCAGGGACCCCAGGAGATCAAATCCACCATGCTCTGACCGCCACACTCCGGCTGCGTGGCTGCGTGGCTCGCGGGGCGTCACCGCAGCGCCTCCAGCGCATCCAGGGGGAAAGATTTAACCTCCTCATTGCCACAAGCGGCTGGAACACGTTGCATAGAAACGCATTGCTGATCCCGGAAAGGAATCTCAAACCCAAACTCCAGCTGCTTGTAAATCTCCGAATTGTACAAACCACCCCCCCCCCACCCCCTGGGCCAGGTTTGGGGGTTCCAGAACCAGGTACAGGTGTGACCCGCAGGACACAGTGACCGGAAGCGTTGGGTCTCGGCAGACCGCGGCGCGCTCGGACGGTCCTGCTCACTCGTCACCTCGTTTGCACTAAGAATGTTTGTTGATATTGTCACCATATGTGCTGCGCAGTGCTAAGCTACGGTACCTTATGGCACTTACGTATGAAGGTGTCAGTGCTTAGCACCGTTTAGTAGATATGCTCCTCATGGGTTTGTGCTGTCTCCTTGTGTGAATCTACACGCGTTTTCCTAAAGTTTCGGGACACACAGACGCGGCTGCAAATCCTCCCGCCGGTGCGGGTTTTCTATCTCGCGCCTTGTATTACTTTGGAATGAGCCGGAGAAACGGAAAAAAAACAGGACTGGCGGAGCCAGACTCTGGAGCCAGGTGGATGTTACTGATATTAAGCTCTGATTGGCTGCAGAGGGGAGTGGGTGCCTGGCTGCTGCGGTGTGTGCTGGATACAGGTCACTGGATGGTTAATGTGTCACTGTGAGTTAGGTACTTCTATCTGATGCCAACCACAGGGACATGTCACGATGCTCAGATACCGGGAACGCAGCGAGATTCTGGTTAATGTTACTTTGGCCAAGACTACCCGCGAGTTATATGGGGGGGGGGGAGCCATATGAGGAGGGGTTTGGTTGTATCAGGGTTGGGGGGGAATCGAGCTGTATGGGGGAGTTGAGTCGTATGGGGGGTTAAGCAGTATAATGAGGTTGAGCTGTATGATGAGGTTGAGCTGTATAAGGGGGTTGAGTTGTATGAGGCTGAGCTGTATGATGTGGTTGAGCTTCATAAGGGAATTGAGCTGTATGAGGAGGCTGAGCTGTATGAGGAGGCTGAGCTGTATCAAGGAGTTGAGATGTATCAGGGAGTTGAGATGTATCAGGGAGTTGAGATGTATCAGGGAGTTGAGATGTATCAGGGAGTTGAGCTATATAAAGGGGTTGAGTTGTATGATAGGCTTAGCTGTATGAGGAGGCTGAGCTGTATCAGGGAATGGAACTGTATTTATATATGTATATCTGTATACTGTATAAGGGGGGTGAGCTGTATGAGGAGGCTGAGCTGTATGAGGAGGCTGAGCTGTATGAGGAGGCTGAGCTGTATGAGGAGGCTGAGCTGTGTCAGGGCGTTAAACTGTATTTGTGTATGTATATCTTTATACTGTACGATGAGGTTGAGCTGTATAAGGGGGTTGAGTTGTATGATAGGCTGAGCTGTATGATGAGGTTGAGCTGTATCAGGGCGTTAAACTGTATTTATGTATGTATATCTTTATACTGTACGATGAGGTTGAGTTGTATAAGGGGGTTGTGTTGTATGATAGGCTGAGCTGTATGAGGAGGCTGAGCTGTAAGAGGAGGTTGAGCTGTATGATGAGGTTGAGCTGTATAAGGGCGTTAAACTGTATTTATGTATGTATATCTTTATACTGTACGATGGGGTTGAGCTGTATAAGGGGGTTGTAGGAGCGCCTGTATGAGGAGGTTGTAGGAGCGCCTGTATGAGGAGGTTGTAGGAGCGCCTGTATGAGGAGGTTGTAGGAGCGCCTGTATGAAGAAGCATCTTCAGTCGTTACTTTATCAGGCAGATGAATATCCTGTATGTGACTGAACTTTGTGAGCAGAGAGCGCTGTAAACTGCACAGGGACTAGGGGGTTCCTGACCAGAAGAGCTTACAATCTAATTTTTGGAACCTGGGGCAAATGTGCAATAAACTGTCTCTGGCCGGAAACGATGGTCTCCCACTTCAGAAGCCAGTACCATGCCATAAACACTCCTGAAATCGTAATATTTCATATTTATCGGGCACTTGTGGGTTTCCTGTAATTAGCAACGGAAGGTCGTCACCTTAGAGATATCAGGTTAACCCCCTCACTGCCAGCAACGTATTGCACAGCAGAATGCACTACCGGGCCCCCCAGGGGGGAGGGGAGGGGGCTTGGGGTTATATACATGAATGCTCCACTTAATGTCCATGGTGACCCCTTTCCCCGAATTGAGCGGGCCGCATCCAGCTGTCCTGGTTTTGTATCTCCCTTTCCAGTGGGGAGGGAACTTGCACTGAGCTCTCTAGGGTAAAGGAACCGTCAGGACCCCTCCCATGTAAATCAGGTATCTGGGGGGGGCGTCACTTTATACACCCCATAATCCTCCAGCTCAGGGGTCCCCCGTTGCACTGGGGGGCTGCAGCCTGAGCGGTGTGAGGAGTTATTTATGTGCTCACGTCCGTCATTGTCCATAACCTGCAGCCCCTGCTAATAAACCGCTATCCCTCTGCAAGACCCTAATGGGATTAACCCTGTCCGTCCTGGATGGCCAGTAGCATGGAGCTTAATAAAAGTATGTAGCGTGCTGATTTTCTTTGGGGGGCGACGGCGTGCTGGCATGAACATTGCACCCCCCGACCTGTAATAAGATGGGGCAGCCGTGGGCTCTGATCTTGTATCACAAATAAACCGGTTTCTCCCAGGAACGTTTGTGCTGATTATTTTCACTGTTTCCTTATCTGATGCCGGCAGTGTACTTCTCACCCGAGACATGGTCCTGCAGTGTACTTCTCACCCGAGACATGGTCCTGCAGTGTACTTCTCACCCGAGATATGATCCTGCAGTGTACTTCTCACCCGAGACATGGTCCTGCAGTGTACTTCTCACCCGAGACATTGTCCTGCAGTGTACTTCTCACCCGAGACATTGTCCTGCAGTGTACTTCTCACCCGAGACTTGGTCCTGCAGTGTACTTCTCACCCGAGACATGGTCCTGCAGTGTACTTCTCACCCGAGACATTGTCCTGCAGTGTACTTCTCACCCGAGACATTGTCCTGCAGTGTACTTCTCACCCGAGACTTGGTCCTGCAGTGTACTTCTCACCCGAGACTTGGTCCTGCAGTGTACTTCTCACCCGAGACATGGTCCTGCAGTGTACTTCTCACCCGAGACATTGTCCTGCAGTGTACTTCTCACCCGAGACATGGTCCTGCAGTGTACTTCTCACCCGAGACATGGTCCTGCAGTGTACTTCTCACCCGAGACATGGTCCTGCAGTGTACTTCTCACCCGAGACATGGTCCTGCAGTGTACTTCTCACCCGAGACATGGTCCTGCAGTGTACTTCTCACCCGAGACTTGGTCCTGCAGTGTACTTCTCACCCGAGACATGGTCCTGCAGTGTACTTCTCACCCGAGACATGGTCCTGCAGTGTACTTATTACCCGAGACATGGTCCTGCAGTGTACATCTCACCCGAGACATGGTCCTGCAGTGTACTTATTACCCGAGACATGGTCCTGCAGTGTACTTCTCACCCGAGACATGGTCCTGCAGTGTACTTCTCACCCGAGACATGGTCCTGCAGTGTACTTATTACCCGAGACATGGTCCTGCAGTGTACTTCTCACCCGAGACATGGTCCTGCAGTGTACTTCTCACCCGAGACATGGTCCTGCAGTGTACTTCTCACCCGAGACATGGTCCTGCAGTATACTTCTCACCTGAGACATGGTCCTGCAGTGTACTTCTCACCCGAGACATGGTACTGCAGTGTTCTTCTCACCCGAGACATGGTCCTGCAGTGTACTTCTCACCCGAGACTTGGTCCTGCAGTGTACTTCTCACCTGAGACATGGTCCTGCAGTGTACTTCTCACCCGAGACATGGTCCTGCAGTGTACTTCTCACCCGAGACATGGTCCTGCAGTATACTTCTTACCTGAGACATGGTCCTGCAGTGTACTTCTCACCCGAGACATGATCCTGCAGTGTACTTCTCACCCGGACATGGCCCTGCAGTGTACTTCTCACCCGAGACATGGTCCTGCAGTGTACTTCTCACCCCAGACATGGTCCTGCAGTGAGCTCAGAGTTGCTCTAGGTTTTGGGGGACCCCAAGCAGTAGTTAAATGGTGACCGCGTAACCTCAATGTTTTGCAGTGTTTGTGTCGGTATTTAGCCGGGGAAGGAGTATTGTGCCGCAGACAGTGACTGCGTCGTATTGAACGTGCATCTCACAGCATCAATGACCCAAGCTCATTTGCACCTGTGCCACCCCTCTCTGACGTTCAGATTAGGGTGAGAGGGGAGGGGAAAAGGGGGGAGAAGAGGTTAAGAAAGGGGAGAAGGTGGGAGTTGGGGGAGAGGGGTGAAGTGTGGGAGAGGGGAGAGGAGTGGGAGATGGAGAAGAGGGCAGCTGGTTTATAGTTAAACAAATCTGAATAAATTCAGCCACAGATTAATCCCAAAAGTTTGGAATTAATCCTTGAAGGAACATCCAGTCCGTTCTGATCCCGCACGGCCATCTCTGATTAGTACTACCCTCCCTCAACCCCCTCCCCCCCCCTTCCTTCTCGGATGGACCTTAGCCTTTTTATTGTGCAGACTTTTGGGTTAATCAGAAGGTAATCGAGGCCCTTTAGGAACATCCAACCTCGGCAGCTTTGCAGCACCCCCTCCCCCCTCCTCCCTTCCCTCAACTTTCATATAAAGAAAACGAGAGGGGGTTTGGAGTGATGCATTTTAGGGCTTTGGACAGAAGAGGTTAACTAACCCCCCCACTCCTCACTACAGCGCTCTTTCTCACAACCCCCCTCACTCGTAGTGTCTGTCCCAATTAGCCCTTTCGGCTCCCAACACACCGGGCGAGCCAGGAGCACTGAGATTCAGAGAGGTCCCGGTTACGAGCAGAGCAGCCGTATTTCACTTACATATATCTATATATGTAAGTCCCCGCTCATGCGTTGCGGGCACGCACACTCACCCAAGCTTGGAGTTAGCGTAAACAAAAACAAATGAACTTTCGAGCGCACTCAACTTGCCCTCAACGCCTCCTCCCCCCCCCCCCCCCGTGCGCCGCTTCCGAAATAGCCAGGACACCCGGCGCTCATGCTTGGAGAACTAGTGACATCACCACTCGCAAGCATGAGCGCGGTCAGCGCCAGCGTGGCCGCAGCCGTACATGGCAGCCGCCAGCAACACTTCCAAGGGTCTCGGTCACACACTCCTCACACTGTGACCGTGCGGCCGGGCGAGGGTTAAAGTCTGGGTAGATCACCAGGTTTTTTTCTTGATGAAATTAGGAGCTAATAAGAAGCCAGGAGTTGGAGAGTGATCTCGGGACGGCAGTCCGCATGTTTGACCCTTTATAAACCTTCGACTCCTATGCACGGCTGCACTGACCGCGTCCTCCATATACATGACCTCTCGGACTGGGGTAGGTCCTGTTTACCTTGTTATTTACAGCTGCCTGGAGTTTTAATATCAATAGTGCTATGGCAAGTAGTGGTGGAGAGACATTGGCTTTGGAATGTGCTGCTGGATTCTACCCCAGAGGTGGCTGCTGGGGCGGCTCTGAAGTATCTTTAGAATGGAAAGTCCCGTTGAGACCTTCACACGACTGTTTGTCAGTTTCTTGTTTTTTATAGCTGACTACCCGAGGAATATAAATGTTAAGGTCCCTATGTAGCAGCGAAATGAAGTGTCTCCTGGCTGCAAACTGTGACAGACAATGTGTAGTGACTTTGCTAACTGCCCTGACGTCCCCCCCCGAGACGCCTCCACTTATTGTTACTCCCCTGTCCTCAGAAGCTCACTCTGAATCTCACGTTACTGACCCTGGTCCTGGGTATTGGGGGAACCTTCCAGTATGGATTACATATCTCACTCATCAACTCCCCCTCAGAGGTAAGTGAACACTCCACCTTTCCTCCTTGCTCGGTCTCATTCATGGGAAGGCAGGTTGTCCATGTGGAGGGGGGGGGTAGCCTTCCTTATTGGGGGAGGGAGCCCACTCATTCAATGGTGGTCTTATCCAATGGAGGGCAGTTGCACTCATTAGAGGTAAGACTCACTCATTACAGGACAGTCTCACGTATTGGGCAGAGACTGATGGAGGCCACCTTCCAGTGAATAAGACCACCCTCCGATGAGTTAGATGGCCTTCCCAATGGATGGAGTGATCTGTTCATGAGGTCACAAGATAACCCTACGCTGCCCCCTTACTGGCCTCCTGATTTTCCTCTCAGTATATTCAGAGGTTCATCAATAGCACATGGCAGCAGCGGTACAGTTCTCCCCTCCAGCCGGACACCGTCATGTTGCTCTGGTCCTTCATCGTGTCCGTGTACAGCGTCGGGGGTCTGGTGGGGTCCTTCGTAGTTGGATACCTCTCCGTGACGTTTGGAAGGTACGTAGTCTCCGCGCCGTCTACAGATGGGTGAATCGGGGAGGATGTCGAGGTTCACACGGTATGTAGGATGTGTACTCTCTGCGATCAGGGCACGCGTGTCCTATGTGAATATAGAATACATGTACTCAGGCTATTCATGTGCTATCGGTATATAGCAGGGGTAGCCAACTCCTGCCCTCAAGGGCTACCAACAGGTCAGGTCTTTGACTGCACCACCTGTGCTGAAGCAGGGATATCCTGATGACCTGTTGGTTTGCCCTTGAGGACTGCAGTTGGCCAGCCCAGGTCTGTAGGATACGTGTACTGCCGGTGATGCCTCTGCTCCTCCCTTGCAGAAAGAAGACCCAGCTTTATAACAACGTGCCCGCACTGTTGGGGGCAGCTCTCATGGGACTGAGCCGGACGTCCGGATCCTTTGAGATGATTCTGCTGGCGAGGTTCCTGTACGGATTCAATGCGGGTACGAGGGGACGGCTAACCCGAGCCCGGACTGCCGGGCAGGATGGTTGTGTGACATATACAGTAGAATCCAGGGGAGTTTCCCCAAAAGCTCCTAATTGAAGAAATGATGGAAGTATTATTATATCCTGCTCACTTTTAAAAGGGGCCCACTGCAGGCGTCCAAACAGCACAGGACCTGGCACCTTCACTGTGGGGAAATGGGTTACAGGTTCTGCCTGCAGTTTTGTAGTGATCAAAAAAAACCAACAACCTCTTTAAAGGCTCACCTGGTGCTGAAAGGGTTAATGGAATCCCTCAAGGCGATCAGAAGGGAATAAGAAGTGATGACCGGTATTAAATGTCAGGATCGTTCGTGCCACATGATCAGGGAAATAAAGGCAACTCACACCCAGGATTCCTGTAGGATTGGGTGATCTTCATCCCTGCAGATCATGGGTGCACGAACTTCTGGTGCCTGCTCTCCCCCCCAGTGCTCGTGCCCCCCCCCCCTTACCTGTGTGCCGGCGTCCTATGACCTTGTGGGGTCACGAGACCCTGCGACATCATTTGACGCCGCGTTGCCATGACGAAGCCGGCTGAATCGCGGTAAGTAAGTTGCAGAGGCCTCGCGCCCCAACCCCCCGAATTTAATTTAAATGCCTCGGGGAAGAGCATGGGGCCGCTGCAACCGCCGTGACCCCCCCCCAAAAAAAGAAATTCACGCCCCCAGTTTGGGCACCCCTGCTGTAGATGATCACATAATACATCAGAGTCACTAACCGTATTATCTTATTATAAATCAGCGTCTCGGGTTAAATCTCGGAATGTTCCCTAAATCTAAGTCACTAATTCTCATTTGCATTCCCCCTTCCCCCCCCCCCCCGAATTGTGCACGAACGGAACATTCTAAAGAGACGTTCTAGGCGAGTGGTAGCACGAGTGATTTGTAGAGTGGAGCTTATGCGTTTGTTTTGTTAAAGAGTCACACAGATGGGTGTGTGTTGTTGCAGGTGTGAGTCTGCAGCTCCACATGATGTATATTGGGGAGTGTGCCCCCCAGAGTCTGCGGGGCATGGTCACAGTAACCGCGGCACTCTTCATCGCCATCGGGAAGCTGATGGGACTTCTTGTGGGACTCAGGTGTGTGAAGAGTGATGGGGGTGTGCTGCATGGGCCATTAGTCCCTCTTCTCCAAGTCGCTGTGCCACAGTGTGGCGGGGCGTGGTCCCTTCTGTCCGTGTCGCTGTGGCATGCTGCAGAGGGATGGCCAGACACAGGGGTTTATGGGAAGGGGTGGGGATTATCACTCCTGGGTTTTTTTGGACGTGGTTTAGTTTCTACAACTTTTTCTTTCTGGTTTTGCAACAACTCAAATCTCGTGGAGAAATAAGTAGGAAAATACAACAATACATAAAACTGGGAAAATGATTAAAATAAGTATAGAATCATAAAAACTATTAGGAAACCAAAATAATATAACCGAAAAATGAATTAAAATGAATTAAAATTGAATTAAAATGAATTGCTCTTGGTCTGGTGATCCGGGTTTGGTCCTAAATAATGTTTGGATTTTGGATTTTGTCTCTAAAAATCTTAAAGGAGCAATTCATGTTTTTTTAATTATTATTAATTTAACATGGAATTGAAGCAGGGGGTCTCTGGACCCGAACCCCATTCATTTCAGCACAGGGGACCCCCTACTTCCCGTGATGCAGACCTCCAAAGGGGGTGCCGGAATCTCGGTAACGTTTCAAGCTCCCGCGTCGGCCAATAGGAAGCCGGACCTGATGACGTCGCGGCTTCCTATTGGCTCGCAGGGCGCGGGAGATTTGAAACACTCGCCATTACGTGCGCCCTGCAAGCCGAGCGGAGCACCTACCCGCACCCCCTATGGAGGTAAGTATCTCCTGAGCTGAAATGAATGGGGTTCATCTCCTGGGACACCCTGCCTCCATCCTAGCTTAAAAATAAATTAATTAATAACCTCCAAATAAATGGCTAGCTTGGAGCGCCACTTTAAGGGTTTTGTGTTTGCTTTTGGAATGTACGGTTCTGGTAGGTTCCGATTTACACACCCAGTTCTGCCCATCCTTAGTTTAAATCCCTCTTCTCCCTGTGGGATCCTGCAGTGGGAAGGACCGGGTGTATGACCCATGGTTCCCCGCGTGTCCGTACTCAGTGACTCCAGGTCTTCTCTCATTTCAGGGAGTTCCTGGGCTCCGAAGCACTGTGGCCCTATCTCATGTCAGTCAGTGCGGTCCCTGCACTCATCCAATTCCTGACGCTGCCTTGGTTCCCGGACTCTCCACGGTACCTCCTTATTGACAAGGGCGACAAAGACGGCTGTCTGAAGGGTGAGCAGTGCTGTCATCAGAAGAGTCAATCATGAGAAGAGTCAATCGTAAGAAGGCAGCGGGCCCTCAAAAAGCTGAAAGGTTTCTTTATTGAAATGACATATTCCTCCTACACATTTTGGACCCAGCTGGGAGCGAAACGCGTAGGAGGAATATGCAGGTTCAATGAAGACACTTTTTCTTGAGCTGCCTTCCTACCATTGAATTCATTCAAACAGGGGCCTACCACAAGAACGGATCCCTGCACTGTATATAGCGCACCGCCGTTCTTTTATACCGGTGCCGTGAGTACTATAAGGAGTGCAAGCTCTAACCCCCCCCCCCACCAACCTCCCCGCATTCTCTATAATGGAAAGGAGAGAGGTCCTGTCAACAGATTTATTTATATATAAAATATTTTACCAGGAAGTAATACAGTGAGAGTTACCTCTCGTTTTCAGGTATGTCCTGGGCACAGAGTTATGATGACAAAATACATAGTTACATTAAGTGAGCAGGGTATACATTATATACAAGACATTGCATGCACAGTTAGGGACAATATATATTATAGGCGTATGTAACAGTTACAGACCAGATTAAAATGTGAGTCAGCTTTAGTTTTGAAAGAACTTAGACTGGTGGTGGGTGTGAGAGTCTCCGGTAGATTGCTCCAGTTGTGGGGGGCACGGTAAGGATGTGGCCATGGTCGGGGAGACGCCGCGGAGGCATGCATGATCACAATGCCTTAAGGCAATGATCGCAGCCATAGACCGCGCATGCGACAGCGCGAGGGAGATTACGGTGCGCGAGAAATCTGTTAAATTTGATTCCATGGCGCGACTGCCAGGTCACGCGAGCGGTTCACCCAATGTGGGTGAGCCAGCTCCGTGACGTCACGGCCACGCCCCCCTACACGCCTCCCCATCGCGTCAACCCTGCCCACAGATCGCTGGAGCTAAAAAGCGGGTGACGTCACGCCTCCGTGCCCTCTCCCCGACCATGGCCATAGCCTAAGAGAAGGAGGAGTGGCCGGATACTTTGTTGAACCTCGGGACCATGAAGAGTCTTTTGTAGTCAGATCTTAGGTGCTCCCCTAGGATGTGTGAGACGACAGGAGAGTCCAAGAAGCGTGCACTCGTATCGCTGAAATTTAAGTAGGAGCGAGAGTCAAATCAATGATGGGTAGTCTGAGTAGCGGATAGTGGCTGCTGAATAATATATCATCACCAATGGTGACAACACCAAATAGTATCGGCCAGATGAATGGACTGGACCGTAGGAATAATGCTGGGAGAATGGGTCCTGGAGAAATAGAACCAGGTAAAGTCCCCCTAGACGGAAGAGGGAATGTGAATCGTATTAAAATTCATTTAATAGTTAAAAGAAAGGGGACAATAAGTGGGCATGAAATAATACACAGCTGTGTGAAGCACAGAACCAGTATCTAGGACACTGTGTGACTGGTGTATCTGTCAGAGAAGGTAAGAGGACACAGACCACCCAGACACCCCCATACCTACCTCTCTACCGGTCCGAAGGCCCCGTACTCCCTCCTCTTTCTCGTGTTGGCGCCAGTAACACTCTTCCGACCGGAGGGGGGAGATAGAGGAGGGTGGGAGATAGAGGAGGGGGGGATGGGAGGTCGCGCTCCCTTCTCCAGCTCCCTCTTCCGGTCAGGTCAAAGTTGGATTCCAGGCTGACAGGAGGTAGCGCGGGGCCTCCGGAGGCGCGGGGCCCAAGGTGGCCGCCTTGCACTGTGTAATTTACCCACATGTATAGATAAATAGTGACACTTTTTATAAGTTCCTTCGGAGATCTTGTCACACCGAAATGTCGCACGTCATAAGAGAAGTATCTTCTTCACCCGATGTCTCTTCTGCAGATGTAAATAGCCATCTCTTGGCCTTTCTGGGTTACTTCCATGTCTGTGCCATGAATATTAACAAAATAGGTCCAGCTTCCACCCCTCCTGTGTTATGTGTCCCCCCCAGCCATGAAGCAGCTATGGGGCCCAGGGGATCACAGCCATGAGATGGATGCCATGTTGGCTGAGAAGAAGACCATAGAAGGGGAGCAGGTGAAAGGTGTGAAGGACCTTCTGATGGACCGTTCCGTGCGGTGGCAGATGATCACGCTTCTGCTGCTCTGTGGGTTCATGCAACTCATCGGCATCAATGCGGTAATGCAGCCCTCTTCCTACCACAGGGAACCACCAACCTGCACACCTACCGAAAAGCAGCATTTCCTTCAAAATCCTGGGGGGGGGTTCCTTCTAACAAATCAGTTGCTTAGTATTAGATCAGAGGTGGCCAACTCCAGTCCGCAAGGGCCACCAAGAGGCCAGGTATCAGGGATATCCCTGCTTCAGCACAGGTGGTGCAGTCGTTGACTGATCCACTGATTGAGCCACCTGTGCTGAAGCAGAGGTATCCCTGATACCTGGCCTGTTGGTGGCCCTTGAGGATTAGAGTTGGCCGCTCCTGTATTAGATAATACTTCCTGCATTCTGTTTTTTTTTAACTCGTTATGCCCCTTTTTAATGATTTTTCTTATATTAAGCTTCTTCAGGTTGCTATAACAACCATTTAGGAAGCCATATTGGGTTTCCCTGGGAAGCAGGTTCTTCGCTGATCGATCACGGGGAGATCAGATCGATCGGCAGCTCAGACAATTTGCATTGATGCAAATGTGAGGAACGGCTGCATTTATTGCAACAGAAATAAAACCGGGCACGAGGCAGTGCCCCTTTAAGAAGGTCGGTGCGCACACACGAGGGAGCTGGTGGAGGAGGCTTCTTGATAAGAATGTGTGTTGTCTTTGAAACTCATTACCATGTGAATCTCTTAACATCATAACGTGTCACTTCACTATGATACAGTGTTACTGTTCTTGGAAAGATGGACATTGTGGTTGGACACTGCAGAGTTCCAATTTGATACACCAGCCCCCAGATACTAACACAAGAGGGACTGTGCATGCAGTGGCGGGTAAACAAAATGGCCGACCTTAGGCACTTACCTGGTGGAGTGCTCCTCCATGCTGCCCTCCTCCGTGCCACCCTCTTCCCCCTCCGTGCCTCCCTCCTGCCCCTCCTTGCCTCCCTCCTCCTTCGAGCCGCCCCCTCCTCCTTCAGCGTCAAATGACACTGCGACGTCCCATGGCATTGTGTTGCCACAGCATCGTGATGTCACATTGCCTTGGAAACGGGATGCCATGTGATGTCACAGTGTCATTTGACGCTGAAGGAGGAGCGCGGCATGAAAGCGTAGGAGCGCGCCACAAAGGATTAGGATGGTAGCATGAAGGAGCAGGTAAGAACTGTACAGAGGCCCCACGCTCTCACCCGGCAAACAGTGGGGAAGAGAGTGGGACCTCTGTATATGGGGGGTGGGGGAGGAAGGGAAATTTGCCACCCCAAGATTTTGCCACACTAGGCCCGGGCATAATGGGAAATCTGCCACTGTGTGTATGTGATGCCCATGTTCTACCCTCGAGCAGTACATGCCTGAGACATTGTAGTACGAGACTGAGGGTTCCTCAGAAGCTTCAGAACAGAGGAGGAGTGGTCAGCAGACACACCCAATTTAACACCAAGCGCACCATTGATCACCTAGGTGTTCCATTTTTGCTGTCAGTGGAGACACGCCTGGATTTTCCACGCTCTTGGTGTGATCCGTAGAGATGCTTCATTAACACGTGCGACCCGGCTAATATTTCAGGGCTTCTGCTGCCGGGGAGAACGAACGTGTCTCTCTTTCCCCTCCCAGGTTTATTTCTACGCATATGACGTCTTCCAGAACGCAGGGATTCCGGCCAGCCAGACCCCATACGTCTCTCTGGGACTCGGGATCACTGAGATCCTAACAACGCTTCTCTGTGTGAGTGTCTTTCACTGCTTCTCTTTAAGTGAGGCTGCCTTCCCGGTGAGCGAGTGGCTGCCTTCCCGGTGAGCGAGTGGCTGCCTTCCCGGTGAGCGAGGCTGCCTTCCCGGTGAGCGAGGCTGCCTTCCCGGTGAGCGAGGCTGCCTTCCCGGTGAGTGAGGCTGCCTTGCCGGTGAGCGAGGCTGCCTTCCCGGTGAGCGAGGCTGCCTTCCCGGTGAGCGAGGCTGCCTTCCCGGTGAGCGAGGCTGCCTTCCCGGGGAGCAAGCGGCTGCCTTCCCGGGGAGCGAGCGGCTGCCTTCCCGGGGAGCGAGTGGCTGCCTTCCCGGGGAGCGAGTGGCTGCCTCCCAGTTACCTCAACTCCTTCCTTCATCCTCACTCCACATCATTCCACATGTGACCTCCTCCCCTTGCCCACCTTCTCTGCTCTGACCTCTCTCTGCCTGTTCTGCGTATAGGGGTATCTCATTGATCGTCTGGGCAGGAAGCTGCTGCTCTGGGTGAATTATGGCATCATGGCGCTGTCCCTGGCTGTGCTCACTGCCACTCTCTCTCTGCAGGTAAGAGCCGAGTCCCGTGCCCAAACCACCTGAGTTCTGATATTATGATGATGAACTCAGACTGTGTACTGTGTATCTTACTATATGCAGGGCCGTTCAGCTCTTTGGATGCCCTCTGTGGCAGTAGCTTACATCCTGGCAGCAATAAGTCAGATTACACTGTGTGCGCTAATTAGAGTGCGGCTTTAGGTTTGAGACCTGAGCGTCCGAAAGATAAAATACAAGCTTTGAATAAGATGCCCCAGGTGTAACTGAAGACAAGTAGTCTATGGTCTGATGAGCTTACACTCTACTCTCTTGGTTTCCCTGCAGCACTCGTACTACTGGCTCCCATATATCTCCACCATGCTCATCTTCATCTTCACTCTGAGTTTCGGCATGGGACCCGGTTAGTGTCCAGTGTCAGATCCGCATTGCATCTCTCCATGTATACAAGCGGAGCATGTTGTGTGTCAGTGTATCATTGTGCTGTGTTGTGCAGGTGGAGTGTCCTGCGTCCTCCCCACTGAGATGTTTGTGCAGTCGTACAGACCGGCGGCCTACGTCTTAATCGGAACCTTAAACTGGTTGGGGCTCTTCGTGCTGGCTCTGGCTTTTCCCTTCATTGAGGTGAGATCTGGACCACATGAGTATGAGCATGAGTGTCTGCTCATGGTGAGGGGGGTAGTGTGTGAAGGGGCACCCCACAATGAGTGGAAGGTGAGAGGTATTAGGGAGGAGGTGGGAGGGTGAGTCTGAAGGAGGTGAGATCTACTCTGTCTCCTTTCAGAGTCCAACAGTGACACAAAGTCTTCCTTCGGAGAGAGATACTGTTTCTTTGGGTATTTGCTTTGTCTAGCAGCGGGTTCCCAGTGGGGTTCCTCTCTGTCAATTGGTTACCAGTGGGGTTCCTCTCTGTCAATTGGTTACCAGTGGGGTTCCTCTCTGTCAATGGGTTCCCAGCGGGGTTCCTCTCTGGCAGCAAGTTCCTTCCTGGCAGCGGGCTCTCAGGGGGTTCCTCCCTGGCAGTAGGTTCCCAGTGGGGTTCCTTCCTTACAGCGGGTTCCCAGTGGGGGTCCTCCTTGGCAGCAGGTTTCCAGTACGGTTCCTCCGTGGCAGCGGGTACTCGGGGGGGTTCCTTCCTGGCAGCGGGTTCTCAGGGGGTTACTCCCTGGCAGCGGGTTCCCAGTGGGGTTCCGCTCTGGCATTAGGTTCCCAGTGGGGTTCCTCCCCGGCAGTGGGTTTCCTGTGGGGTTCCTCCCCGGCAGTGGGTTTCCTGTGGGGTTCCTCTCTGGCAGTGGCTTCCCTGTGGGGTTCCTCTCTGGCAGCGGGTTACTCCCTGGAAGTGGTTCTTAGTGGGGTTCCTCTCTGGCAGTGGGTTCTCCGTGAGGTGCCTCCCTGGCAGGGGGTTCCTCTCTGGAAGTGGGTTCTTAGTGGGGTTCCTCCCTGCAGTAGATTCCCAGTGGGGTTCCTCTCTGACAGCATGTTCTTCCCTTGAAGCAGTTCTTAGTGGGGTTCCTCCCTGGCAGCAGGTTTCCAGTACGGTTCCTCCATGGCAGCGGTTACTCGGGGGGGGGGTTCCTTCCTGGCAGTAGGTTCCCAGTGGGGTTCCACCCTGGCAACGGGTTCCCAGTGGGGATCCTCTCTGGCAGCAAGATCCAAGTGGGGTTCCTCTCTGGTAGCGGGTTCTTAGTCGGGTTCCTAGTGGGATTCCTCTCTGGCAGGGGGTTCGTCTCTGGCAGCAGGTTCTCAGTGGGGATCCTCCGTGGCAGCGGGTTGCTAGTGCGGTTCCTCTCTGGCAGCGGGTTCTCAGTGGCGATCCTCCGTGGCAGCGGGTTCCCTGAGGGTTCCTGCCTGTCAGCGGGTTCCCAGTGGGGTTCCTGCCTGTCAGCGGGTTCCCAGTGGGGTTCCTCTCCGACAGCGGGTTCCCAGTGCGGTTCCTCCCTGGCAGCGGGTTCTCAGTGGGGATCCTCCGTGGCAGCGGGTTCCCTGAGGGTTCCTGCCTGTCAGCGGGTTCCCAGTGCGGTTCCTCCCTGGCAGCGGTTTCCCAGTCGGGTTCCTCCCTGGCAGTGGGTACTCAGGTGGTTCCTCTCTGTCTCTATCCACAGGCGGCACTTGGACCTTTCTGCTTCCTTTTCTTCCTGGCTTACTGCCTCTCCATGGCTGTGTATTCATTTCTGATTCTGCCGGAGACAAAGGACCAGAGCATTCTGCACATTCAGGAGTCCTTCAACCAGCTAAACTTCCGCGAGCAGAAGAGCAGCAGCAAAACCATCTGTGCCACCAGACTATAGGAGCCCAAAGTGCCACCACCTGGGACCCTGCCACATGTGGTGTCTGCGTGACCGGGCTTCCTATACATGACACTGCTGCAAATAAATGTATATGTTCTGTTTATAGGATAAACTATATACAGACCCGAGACTGGCTGCACCACACTCTCTGATTGTGCGTTACACTTCTGTGTCCTTCACAAACACACTGCACACCTCTCCTTTATTCGAGAAACTCCAAAGTGGTCTCTTACACACTGTGTCCTTAATGAAACGTGCCTGGCACCTCTGGAATGCCCTTCCCCTCAATATCTGACTGGCACCCTCTCTCTCCACCTTTTAAGACCCACCTTGAAACACCCCTCTGTAACGAAGCATATGGGTAGCGCCGTGGCTGATAATATACATCTCATATGGATGACCTTGGCCCTTGCAGACGCACTTACCAGAACGCCCTCCTACTGTCTCTGTACGTTCTTCCTACTTATTAGATTGTAAGCTCTTCGGGGCAGGGACTCCTTTTCTTGTTGTTACTTTTACGTCTGAAGCGCGTATTCCCATTACGCGTTATATTATGTCCCGTGCGTTATTGCTGTGAAACGCGGTGTACATAGATGGCGCTATATAAATAAAGATATACATACAAGAATAAAGGATGTACATACATGTTTGTTACATAGCACTGACAACCGCTGTCCCACCGGGCTTACACTCTAGTGCGCCAGGGCGAAGGACTTGCCCAAAGACTAGGAGCTGCCATTGAGATTCATAACAGTGGCACTCACTACAAAGGCAGGAGCATGGAGTTTTAATAATAACTTTACCTAGCGCTTCACATGTAAAAAAAATAAATTTATATGTATTTAAGAGCCCACAAGAAAAAAAAATATAGGAAGAACAGAATATAAAGATAAGTAATAAATGCCGGTCAGGTTGAGGTTAATTAAAACAATTCCTGGGCAAACAGGTAAGTCTTCAGCCCGTAGTTACATATTTCCACACCGGGGGGCATCGTAGAGCGTGAGGCTGAGCGTTCCAAAGAGAGGTGCGGCTAGGAGCTCAGACCCCAAAGTCAGGGGGATTCTGGGAACTGCTAGGAGTCCTTCACCTGTAGATCAAAGTGAGCGAATGTGAGTGTAGGGAACCAGGAGGCCCTCCCCAGTCGCCCGGTCGCCGGGGGCGACCCGAAATTGCCCCTTGGCGATTGGCCCAAGCAGTTTAATTTCACCCGCTCGCGCTGAAAGAGGGGGGGCGGGGGGAAAGCCGGAGGCGGGTTCATGTTGCTGCGGGAGATTACCCGGCCTCCGGCTCCCTGAGCAGCGCTTTCCATCCTCCCCGCCTCTCTGACCGGCCCTTTCCTCCTCCCCCGCATCTCTGACCAGCCCTTTCCTCCTCCCCCGCATCTCTGAACAGTCATGGCACCCAGAGCGTTGGTAGCACGGCACTCATGGTGGCGGAACGCGGCACTCGTGGTGGGGGAGCACGGCACTTGTGGTGGGGGAGGGGGGAGCGCGGCACTCGTGGTGGGGGAGGGGGGAGCGCTAAGCTGCGGTGTCCTGAGGGGGTGAGCAGCGCTGCCAGTAGCGTTGATAGTGCGGGTGGAAGTGCTGCTACCGAGGAGGAGGACAAGGGGAGAGAGGAGAGCCCCAGGCAGATAATTACAACGGGCCCCCGGGGAGATCAAACCCTCAGTACCTGTCAAGTGCGACATCCCTTGTCTCCTGTGTGTCTGTGTGTGTGTGTGTGTGTGTGTGTGTGTGTCTGTGAGTTTGTGTGTGTGTCTGTGATTGTGTGTCTGACTGTGTCTGTGCGTGTGTGTCTGTGCGTGTGTCTGTGAGTGTGTGTGAATACACCCACCCACCCAGTCACCCACCCTCTGTCACCCTCTCCCTGTCACCCCATCACCCTCTCCCTCCTGTCAACCTCGTTCACCTTCTCCCTGTCACCCTCTGTCACCCTCTCCCTGTCACCCTCTCCCTTTCACCCTCTCCCTTTCACCCTCTCTGTCACCTTCTGTCACCCTCTCCCTGTCACCCTCTCCCTGTCACCCTCATCCATCGTTCCCCATTTTCCCCATCGTCCCCCATGATCTTCCCATCGTTCCCCATTTTCCCCAGCATCCCCCATGATCTTCCCATCGTTCCCCATTTTCCCCAGCGTCCCCCATGATCTTTCCATTGTTCCCCATTTTCCCCAGCGTCCCCATGATCTTCCCATCGTTCCCCATTTTCCCCATCATCTCCCATGATCTTCTCATCGTTCCCCATTTTCCCCATCATCCCCCATGATCTTCCCATCGTTCCCCGTATTCCCCATCGTCCCCAGGATCTTCCCATCGTTCCCCATTTTCACCATCGTCCACCATGATCTTCTCATCGTTCCCCATTTCCCCAGCATCCCCCATGATCTTCCCATCGTTCCCATTTTCCCCAGCGTCCCCCATGATCTTCCCATCATTCCCCATTTTCCCCAGCGTCCCCATGATCTTCCCATCGTTCCCCATTTTCCCCATCATCCCCCATGATCTTCCCATCATTCCCCATTTCCCCAGCATCCCCATGATCTTCCCATCATTCCCCATTTTCCACAGCGTCCCCCATGATCTTCCCATTGTTCCCCATTTTCCCCAGCATCCCCATGATCTTCCACAGCGTTCCCCATTTCCCCAGCGTCCCCATGATCTTCCCATCATTCCCCATTTTCCACAGTGTCCCCCATGATCTTCTCATCATTCCCCATTTTCCCCAGCGTCCCCCATGATCTTCTCATCGTTGCCCATTTTTCCCAGCGTCCCCCAGGATCTTCCCATCGTTCCCCATTTTCCCCAGCGTCCCAATGATCTTCCCATCGTTCCCCATTTTCCCCAGCGTCCCCCATGATCTTCCCGTCGTCCCCCATTTTCCCAATCATCCGACATGATCTTCCCATCGTTCCCCATTTTCCCCATCGTCCCCCATGATCTTCCCATCGTTCCCCATCGTCCCCATGATCTTCCCATCGTTCCCCATTTTCCCCATCCTCCCCCATGATCTTCCCATCGTTCCCCATTTCCCCCAGCGTCCCCCATGATCTTCCCATCGTTCCCCATTTTCACCCATCATCCCCCATGATCTTCCCATCGTTCCCTATTTTCCCCAGCGTCTCCCATGATCTTCCCATTTTCCCCAGCATCCCCCATGATCTTCCTATCGTTCCCCATTTTCCCCATCCTCCCCATGATCTTCCCATCGTTCCCCATTTTCCCAATCGTCCGCCATGATCTTCCCATCGTTCCCCATTTTCCCCATCGTCCCCATGATCTTCCCATCGTTCCCCATCGTCCCCCATGATCTTCCCATCATTCCCCATTTTCCCCATCGTCCCCATGATCTTCCCATCATTACCACTTTTCCCCAGCGTCCCCCATGATCTTCCCATCGTGCCCCATTTTCCCCAGCGTCCCCCATGATCTTCCCATCGTGCCCCATTTTCCCCAGTGTCCCCCATGATCTTCCTATCGTTCCCCATTTTCCCCAGCGTCCCCCATGATCTTCCCATCGTTCCCCATTTTCCCCAGCGTCCCCCATGATCTTCCCATCATTACCCATTTTCACCACCGTCCCCCATGATCTTCCCATCGTTCCCCATTTTCCCCATCATCCCCCATGATCTTTCCATCATTCCCCATTTTCCCCAGCGTTCCCCATGATCTTCCCATCATTACCACTTTTCCCCAGCGTCCCCCATGATCTTCCCATCGTGCCCCATTTTCCCCAGCGTCCCCCATGATCTTCCCATCGTGCCCCATTTTCCCCAGTGTCCCCCATGATCTTCCCATCGTTCCCCATTTTCCCCAGCGTCCCCCATGATCTTCCCATCGTTCCCCATTTTCCCCAGCGTCCCCCATGATCTTCCCATCATTACCCATTTTCACCACCGTCCCCCATGATCTTCCCATCGTTCCCCATTTTCCCCATCATCCCCCATGATCTTCCCATCATTCCCCATTTTCCCCAGCGTCCCCCATGATCTTCCCATCGTTCCCCATTTTCCCCATCGTCCCCCATGATCTTCCCATCGTTCCCCATTTTCCCCAGCATCCCCATGATCTTCCCAACGTTCCCCATTTTCCCCAGTGTCCCCCATGATCTTCCCATCAATCCCCATTTTCTCCAGCATCCCCCATGATCTTCCCATCGTTCACCATTATCCCCAGCGTCCCCCATGATCTTCCCATCGTTACCCATTTTCCCCAGCATCCCACATGATCTTCCCATCGTTCCCCATTTTCCCCAGTGTCCCCATGATCTTCCTATCGTTCCCCATTTTCCCCAGCATCCCCATGATCTTCCCATCGTTCCCCATTTTCCCCAGCGTTCCCCATGATGTTCCCATTGTTCCCCATTTTCCCCAGCATCCCCCATGATCTTCCCATCGTTCCCCATTTTCCCCAGCATCCCCATGATCTTCCCATCATTCCCCATTTCCCCAGCGTCCCCCATGATCTTCCCATCGTTCCCCATTTTCCCCAGCACCCCCCATGATCTTCCCATCGTTCCCCATTTTCCCCAGCGCCCCCCTTGATCTTCCCATCATTCCCCATTTTCCCCAGGGCCCCCATGATCTTCCCATCATTCCCCATTTTCCCCAGCCCCCCCGATGATCTTCCCATAGTGCCCCATTTTCCCCAGCGCTCCCCATGATCTTCCCTTTGTTTCCTCTCTGCTTAATCTAGGTAATCTTGCCCCCTTTAGGAATGTTTTTAGCTGTTTACGAGTGGTCCCACTCTGGGAGACCTTCGCCCCATCATAAAGGGTCTCGTAGTAGGCTTTAAATTCCTCCACAATTTGTTTGGGGTCAGAAGTGAGGTCACCTTTCTTTGTCCGAATTGCCTGAATGTGGAAATTATGAGCTCTACCCCTTAGTTTAGTGGCGAGCAGGGTATCTGGCTTGTTCGCTTGTTCATAGAATTTCCGCTTGGACCATGACATCTTCTCAGCTCCGGAGGCCAACAGTAAATTTAGCTTTGTTTTCGTATCAAGCAAAACCTTCAGAGTCTGTGCTTGCTTGTTATTTTTATAAAGGGCGGACAGGACGGCCAATTCTGATTGTAGCTTTTTCATCTTGTTGTCCTTCTCCCTTTTACGTCTGCTCGCAATCCCTATGAGCTCTCCTCTCAGCGTCGCCTTATGGGCCTCCCACAGGGTGGACTGTGAAACCACACTGCCGACATTCTCATGAAAATATTCCCTGATTCTATCCCCCACCCTCTGTTCAATCTCGGGGATTTTTATCAATAACTTATTGAGTTTCCAGGTCGCTACTGGTCTGTCCAGCCTGAAATCAGTGCACCGCAGCTCAATAGGTGTGTGATCCGACCATGAAATATCATGGATTCCCGTGTGGGAGATCTGAGAAACCATTCTATTAGACACAAAGAGGTAGTCTATCTGCTGTACCTGTCGTGTGGATGTGAGTAGAAGGTGTACCCCCTCTCCCCTTGGTGTTGTTCCCTCCAAATATCTACAAGGTTGCTGGCCTTCAGCCCCCTGGACCATGATGATCGAACTTTCGGTCTTAAATTATCCCCCGGCGTGCATCTGTCGAGCGTTGGATCCAGCGTCTGGTTAAAGTCCCCCCCTACAACTACACCGCCCTGAGCCAGCTTACCTAGAATTGAGAAAAAATTGTCCAGGAAGGCTACCGCTTGCTCACTAGGAGCATAGACATGTGCCAGCGTGATGCTTGGGCCCCGAATGTCCCCCACCACAATTAAGAACCGACCATTTTTGTCTTTTTTTAATAGGGTAACATTCAGCGGTATTCGGTTATGGACGAGGATTGCCACTCCTCTCTTCTTCTTACTTGCTGTGGCTGAGAACCACATCTTGTACCTGCTATCTATATACTTTGGGGAACTGGATTTGGAAAAATGCGTCTCCTGTATCAGAATAATGTCCGGGTCAGATCGTTTATAATCGGTCAAGGCCAACCGCCTCTTCTGGGGACTGTTAAACCCCTTCACGTTGTGGGATAATATTATGAAGTCCTTACCCATTTGTGAAGTTTAATAACCGCGCTTGTCCATGAGCTACCTGATCATGTAGGAGTATCATGTGAGAGGACCTCTCAGCCAAGCCGGTCCACTCCCATCTCGTGCTCTCCGTCTGCATGGGAAAGAAACAAAGGGGAACACAAAAGGGAAACATTGAGACACTGACTAATAGACACGCAAACACAAATAAAGAACAACCGGTGACCGACCAGGGGCTAGCCCCGTCTGGCACCTTATTTGCCCCTCCTGGGTGTCCAGCCTGGGGGCAGTCCTGGATGATCTTCTTCCGGCTGCTGAAGCCCTCGTCCGCTGGCCCAGTGAGGACTTGCATGAGCCAACCGGGCATGAGCCCTCTGGTGCTCATGTGGAAATCCATGCCGATAGTGGGAAAGGACCCAAACTCCCACCCCCCCCTTCACATGAACTTTCAAAATAAAATATCCACACTAGAACAACCGACCCCCCCCCTCTCTCCCTTCCCGGCAGGGGGGGTCCCTGTAAGACCTTGATAACTATGCTATAGGCTACAACTTCGAACCTCTAGTCAATCCTATCTTCACTAACGCCCAACCGTATTCTCCCCCCTCTCCCACCGCAGCTAACCCTCCTACCCTAATCCTGACCAACGGGGCTCACCTGGCTCCGCTCTCCCTCTCCCCCTCTCTAAGGCCTACCCCATTTCTCTCCCCCCATTCCCCAAGGTGACTCCCCCCAATCCATTTACGGGCGCCTCCTCTGGCCTACTCTGAGACCTCCTTTGAGTATAGCTATCGTCCTTCTTCTGTGGCCTCTCTGCTACTATCCTCTGTGCCGCCTGTATGGTCGCTGGGTCCGTCCTCCCTTTTCCTTCCTCCCCTCTCCGCTCCCCCCACCCCTCTCCCAACCTCTACCCCTTGTCATCCTGTAGATCCCTTCCAAACCCCATGCCTCCATCTCCCCCCTTCCTCTCCCTCTCTTCTCCCCACCCCATTTCCCCCTTTCTATCTTGCCGACCCCCCCCCGTCTCCTCCACTCGCCTCCCCCTAGTTATAGTGCCTCTGTATCGACCCTTGATCATGTCCTCTGTGACCGGAGCCTTTCCTCCTTCATGCCGGTGCTGTGCGCATAGTCTCGCGAGACTGAAGGAGTTACGGCGCCCCTGCTGACGTCATCAGGAGCCGCAATCTTGCCTTCTCCAAGATGTCTGCCTGGCTATTTCCTGGGACACACATCCGGTCAACGCCGGATGCCCGCGAAGACGGTCGCTTTCCCGCTCATTCTTCCCGCCACTGGATCTGCATCCTCCTGTGCCTCACGCAATGGCGCCCCTGCCCTCCACCAACGCCATCTTGCCTGTCTACGTTCCACCTCCCATCACCTGTGAATTCTCAGGCCTCCAGCCCAGCTAGACCGTAAGTTTAATTTTTAATTTCATTTTAAGTTTATCTCTTCTCAGTGTCCCACATTAGCGCAGTTGTCTTCCTTTCCTCTTCTCGGGGCCTACCCCCCTGGCGGGAGCCTGTAACAAACTGGGAGAGCACAAGCTTGGGAGTCCAAACCTGCTTTAATAGCCCGGAATTTCAGATAACTTTAGGCAACATTAAACCAACAGTAACTTATATCAGTCTTTAGTCAATTGTTCATTCCTCCTCCGGATCACAAGGCCCGCGGTTCATCCTTGGCTTCCCCACATTCTGCCATTCCGGCTCCGGCGACCGTTCTCTGGGTGGGCTTGTGGTCGTTCCCTCCTTCGCTCCGACTTTACGGAGAAAGACCTCTCCTTCCTCTATCTCCTTGATAGAGATGGCCCTCCCGTTTTTGATAACCAAGAGGCCAAACGGGAATGTCCATCTGTAACGGATGGCCCCCTCTCGCAGGACACTCTTTATTGGCTGTAATCTTCTCCTCCTGGCTAACGTTAACCGGGGAGAGGTCCTGAAAGATCTGCAGGGTCGCATCCTCGAGCCGGCAGGCCCTGTCCGATTTAGTTTTGTGGAAAACCGCGTCCCTCGTGCGGAAGTAGTGGAGCCTTGCTATCACATCCCGCGGTTGTTCTGTAGATAGCGGCCGGCTTCGCAGTGCTCGGTGGCAACGGTCCATCAGCAGTTCACCCTCTGGTAAATCCAGGGAGTAGCGCCACCAGCCATCGGGATACAAACCCCTCCACATCAGCGACCGACTTGGTATGCCGCGAACCCTGATATTGTTGCGGCGTTCCCTATTCTCGGCGTCTTCCTGCCGGCCTGCCAACTCCGCTACTTGGGTTTGTAGTTGAGAGGTTTTCTTCACAGCTTTCTTCGCCGTTTTAGCCGCGGCCGCCATGTTTTCCCCCAGGGCCTCGGTTCGTTCGCCCACACTGTGCAACCTCCTTTCGGAGCTCCTGGACCTCAGCCTGGAGGAGGGTTTTCAAATCCCGGGATAGCCTGTCAAAGTCGCATCGGCGGACCGGTAGCTGTTCGGGTCCCTCTGCAGTCTCTTCATCCCGATCGGAGTCTGAGCCCCCATTTGAACTCGGCGCCACGCGCACGAAATCTGCTGAGGTATCTCCTTAGATCTCCCGTATTCTTTCTTTTGGTACTTTGCGGAGCTACCCCTGTGAGTTCCCTACTTAGGCTGGGTCCTTGATAAAGTGTTTGTGTAACACGAAACGCGTAGGAGGGTGAGTGCCTCCACTTTTTTAGATGGATCAATAAAGGAATATTTTTAATACTATTTGTTTGAGACCCACTTTGGCTGTTGCGCCAGAATCACCTTGTTTCTCAGAGTTCCCTACTTAGGCTGGGTCTTTTGGCAAGCTTTAAAGTGGATATTTTAGTGTGTTGCTGTCGGCGGGGGACGGAGCTCAAGGCTTATGCTTCCATCCACCTCCCCATCACGCATGCGCCTCCCCTACATGTTTTGTTTATGTAGTTCCAATAAAGTGTTTTTAGTTACTTCTTGCTGGTGAGTTTTCCCATTTTTTGGTTTATGGAGCAGCAGTCGACCTTGATCTATTTTTGTTCCTTTGGCTACCGTGTCTGGGATTTTAAAGAAATTAGGGGAAAAATGGCGGGTCCTGCTCACACGGTGCATACGCGTTTGCTACTGTTAATGATATGTCCTTGAGATGTACCGGCTAATATGAGATACCTGTCCTCTGTGTCTTTCCTGATCTGATCTACTGTGAAGGGACATCTATTATGTAAGAGAACAGCAACTCCCCTTTTTTTTTTACCTTGGCTGAGGAAAAATAGTTATTTCTAAAGTGCTTGTTAAAATATCTAGGGAAGTTTGTTCTGCTAAAATGTGCCTCTGGTATTAAGATTACGTCCGTTTCATTCTTTAAATTCTGCCGTCTCCCTTTCCTTTACTTGGACCTTTCACATAATGTGATATTATATTTAGAGCCATATCGTGTCCCTTCTAGCACGGCTTACCTCCTTAGCTCCACTGCCTGGGCCACGAGAGAGACGCCCCCCACTTTGTGACCATCTGGTGAAGTGCTTCAGCCTTGGGAAGAGCGGCAGCCGAGAGGAAGGGAGGGAGGGACACACACACACAAAAAAAACGCAAATCATTGACACAAAGCAAATCCTAATACACGAGCCACTTTTGGCCGCTCTGGGCCTCAGTTCGGTTCCCTCGGATGTATAGATCCATTAAGACCCTGGAAAATGAGGGTCCAGCCTCCTGAGCCAGCAGCGCACTCAGGACCCCCACGGGACTTTAATGGGCACAGAGGATGCTCCCCTGTCCCTTCTTTTCCCGGAGCATGTGAGCTGCTGGGTATTCCTGCTCCTACGTCTCGCCAGCGCAATCAAATATTAGTTATACTTCTCTCTGAACCGACTTAACTGTTGTCTGTTACCTAAACTCAAAGATTTTTTTTTTTTTTTTAAATAAACTTTTATAAGTTTCATTATTCGTAGTTTTCCATTTTGTATAAATCCTTTAAGCAAGAACCACTACAACTGACCTCCCCAATACCTGTGCATTGGTCGTCTGTCTCCTTTCGTGAATATAACATTTCCTGCAGAATAATTTGCGGTAAAAACAAACACCTAAAGCTATCTGTTCCTACCTCTCTGTCTTACCCTCTGTATTTAAAGCGTGTGCTCCTATTTTCTGCTAATCTCTCTACCTCAATTAGACTGTAAGCTCCTCGGAGCAGGGACTCCTCTTCCTTAATGTTACTTTTATGTCTGAAGCACTTATTCCCATGATCTGTTATTTATAGTATCTGTTATTTATTTGATTACCATGTGTATTACTACTGTACTATTAATGGCGCTATATAAATAAAGACATACAATACAATACAATACCTTATCTTTATCTTTATTCCCATCTTTTTGAGAATGTATATCTTGGGTAGATTTTCAAGGCGTAGTACCCCTGCATCACACTTAGATGGCACCCCTGTCTCTTTTTATCCTGTGAGGCTGATGGCTTTAGGTTTCTTTATGGACTCTGCTTGCTATAGTGTCTCCCTTTTAGTACTCGGACTTTATTACTCATCACCAGTATTATTTATGATACTATAAGTACTATGTAGCCAGGGTCCCTCCTGTCCCCCTGTTTTCCGGATTCTTTCCCCTTGATGTGTGTGCTGCTGCGGGGGCGAGCGCGTCGCCGGGGGCTCCCTGCAACATCAGTGGCAGGGCGCCTCCATCTTTACGGTGTCCATGCAGGCGCGGAGGCTCGCGCATGCGCAGAAGTGGCACGGCGGCCACCTTGTGTTTGGCGTTAGGCTCGTGCGTGCGCAGATGCGATGCGGCGGCCATTACTGGGAGTAAGAAGAGGCGCTCCATAGTCAGGGACATCCCCCAGTTCGCACTTGCGCAGTTGGCGGCGGCCATTACACAGCGCGCACGCGGCCCCAATGTTAAAGAGGGCCATAAAGGACTACATCCCCCAGCAGCCTCTGGGGACTGCCCTATGATCCCTGTCACATGCAGCCAGACAGCGAGTTTGCAGCTTCTCCTGCTGGAGAAAGATACAATGTTGCGCACAGACCATGGGAGTCAGTAGGAGCTGGGACACAGAGAGGGGAGGGTGTGTTTGTGCAGGAAGGAAAGTAGCCTTCTGCACTAGGCCAGAAGTTTCCCCCAGGTCCCAGCTAGGCCCTACTCACCTCAGCTTGTGGTTTGCTTCAGGGACTCCCCTTAGGATAGGGACAAGGGTCGTGTAGAACCAGCATAGTGAGGGTTACAGCCAGGAAGCGTTACATCCTGGCCCTTGATGGCAAGAGTGCATCACTCTCTGCAGCTGCAGAGATAAGAGACTGTCTAAAGGTGGATCACTCCATGCGGGAGCCACCCACCGTTGAGGAAAAGGCGGAGGCGTCTTGGATCATCTCCTGAAGCAAGGGATTCCAAGAAAGCATCTGAGCGTCCGGGTGTGGACACACCCGGCAGGTATCTGCATCATACACCAAGTGCACCAACCTCATCTCATCTAGTGGGCAGCGCTGTCTCACACTTGGGTGGGAGGGTACTCTGGGGACACTTGGGACTTTTGGTATATGGCCTGGGGTTATCACCCATGAGGAGCAGTGTTACAGGGTGACACTGAAGTACTGTTGATGACATGTGATGTTATGGTTATGTTTCATATACAGTAAACTGTTCTCATATATACTTCGGTGTATGTGCTTACTGTGTATGTGCTTACTGTGTCTGTGCTTACTGTGTATGTGGGTCCTGTGTGGGGAACATTCTACACTCCTAGAATCCTACACAGGTGGAGGCGCTGTAAGTAGGATCGTTCCAGAGGATTCACCCCAGGCTCTCACTGGCGGAGGTTCAGGCCTCCTGTGAGCCTAACAGGTATATTGCACCACACCTGGTAACATATAGGTTCCCCCTCACATGCACTCTATCTGCGATTGGGGCTGGGGGAATACCCGTTACAACTATTTCAGGGGATCGAGAACCTAAAAAAGAACTGACTGAACTGAACTGACAATTAATTAATCAGTTATGGTCAGTTAATCAGTTAGAGCAGAGGTGCGCAAAGTGGGGGGCGCGACCCCCAGGGGGGGGCGGGAGATTGTGCTGGGGGGGGCGCGGGCAGTTGCAGAGGCCCCGCGCTCTTCCCCCAGGCATTTAAATTAAATGCCGGGGGATCGCGTGAGGCCCCTGCAACTGTTGACTTACCGGGATTCAGCCATCTGTGTTGTGTCGCCATGGCAACGCGGCATCAATAGACGCCGGGGCACCATGTGACCTGACGTCACACGCTCACACAGCGTCATCTGACGCGGCTGAAGGAAGGCAGGGGGCGCAAGAGCCGGGGGCAGAGAGACAGGGGGGCGCAGCACAAAAGGTTTGCGCTCCCCTGAGTTAGAGAACTGATTAACTGACCATAACTGATTAATTAATTGTAACCTTTAACCAACAACTGCTTGAGCCTAACTAACCGGTTAGCCGCTAAGGTAATGAAGAGGCCTGTAAATGCATTTTTATTGCATGGGATTCATGCCGGGGGTCTCCGGTGCTGGTATTAATGGATATCGGCACCGGAGTCCCCCGGCATCAATCCCATGCAGGAAACATGCATTTTATTTTCTAAGTGCCGTCTCGCAGCTTCTCCCCACCTTCTTGCCAACTTTTTGTGGCGAGCCGATTTGGAGAGGAAATCTCCATGCTAGAGCGGCGGTCAGCCTCGATAAGCTGATCGGGGCTACTAGAATTGAGCGAGTTTGAAAAACTGGCGATAAGTGGCTTTTCGCCGCGCGTTTGGCGTTTTTTTTCTCTTCCAAAAAAAAACGGTGATTTTTGCTCTTATCGCCAGTTTATCGGGGCTTACTGAGTTGCTGTAGGCTTTTTTGGCGATAAGGGGCTTATCGCTGCTTATAGTTTGAGGCCCACAGTGTGTGGTGTCTGAACGTGCCCCTCGGTGACACAATGATGACAGATTTGTAACTTTTTATTATGCACAGGATCTGACATCACAGGATATTCTCATCTTTAATAAAGTCACTCTCATGTTCAATACTTTCGCAGCCGCGCCCCCTGAGCCTTGCAAAACCCTCCAGAGAATGCCTTTGAAATCCCTTTTGTAAACAAAACAAAAAAATGATTATATATATATATATATATATATATAAAATGTGGTTGGTGTTGGAGTTAGAGCTAGCTGGGAATGTGTGTGTCCCTTTTGATTATGTCCGAATCTCTGTCTGGCAGAACATGTGTTATTATCTGAGGAAAATATCAGTTTTTATCACTAGGACTGCAAAAGGTGATCTAATACCATAAAAACCTCTCTTTGTACTTTTCGCATTCCAACTTCAATCAAGCCCCTTTGAGGCTCCCACAGATTCCTGACAAGCCAGACCCCAAATGTTGTATTTTCAAACTGTAGCTCATTAACCCCTTGAACACCAGAGGGATTAAAATACCTAATATCTCATGATATTATCATGACAACGGGGATCCCAGTGAAGTATATAGTGTGTAAGAAGGGGATCCCTGTGAGGTATATAGTATGTAAGAAGGGGGTCCCAGTGAGGTGTATGGTGTGTAAGTCGGGGGTCACAGTGAGGTGTATGGTGTGTAAGGCGGGGGTCACAGTGAGGTGTATGGTGTGTAAGTCGGGGGTCACAGTGAGGTGTATGTTGTGTAAGACGGGGGTCCCAGTGAGGTGTATGGTGTGTAAGACGGGGGTCCCAGTGAGGTGTATGGTGTGTAAGACAGGGTCCCAGTGAGGTGTATGGTGTGTAAGACGGCGTCACAGTGAGGTGTATGGTGTGTAAGACGGGGGTCACAGTGAGGGATATGGTGTGTAAGAAGGGGTCACAGTGAGGGATATGGTGTGTAAGACGGGGGTCCCAGTGAGGTGTATGGTGTGTAAGACGGGGGTCACAGTGAGGTGTATGGTGTGTAAGACGGGGGTCCCAGTGAGGTGTATGGTGTGTAAGACGGGGGTCACAGTGAGGTGTATGGTGTGTAAGACGGGGGTCCCAGTGAGGTGTATGGTGTGTAAGACGGGGGTCACAGTGAGGTGTATGGTGTGTAAGACGGGGGTCCCAGTGAGGTGTATGGTGTGTAAGAAGGGGTCACAGTGAGGTGTATGGTGTGTAAGAAGGGGTCACAGTGAGGTGTATGGTGTGTAAGACGGGGGTCACAGTGAGGTGTATGGTGTGTAAGACGGGGGTCACAGTGAGGTGTATGGTGTGTAAGACGGCGTCACAGTGAGGTGTATGGTGTGTAAGAAAGGGTCACAGTAAGGTGTATGGTGTGTAAGACGGGGGTCACAGTGAGGTGTATGGTGTGTAAGAAGGGGTCACAGTGAGGTGTATGGTGTGTAAGACGGGGGTCACAGTGAGGTGTATGGTGTGTAAGACGGGGGTCACAGTGAGGGTGTGTGTAAGACGGGGGTCACTGTGTGGTGTATGGTGTGTAAGACGGGGGTCACAGTGAGGTGTATGGTGTGTAAGACGGGGTCACAGTGTGGTGTATGTTGTGTAAGACGGGGGTCCCAGTGAGGTGTATGTTGTGTTAGACGGGGGTCACAGTATGGTGTATGTTGTGTTAGACGGGGGTCCCAGTGAGGTGTATGGTGTGTAAGATGGGGATCCCAGTGAGGTGTATGGTGTGTAAGACGGGGGTCACAGTGTGGTGTATGTTGTGTTAGACGGGGGTCCCAGTGAGGTGTATGGTGTGTAAGACGGGAGTCACAGTGAGGTGTATGGTGTGTAAGACGGGGGTCACAGTGAGGTGTATGGTGTGTAAGACGGGATCCCAGTGAGGTGTATGGTGTGTAAGACAGGGGTCACAGTGAGGTGTATGGTGTGTAAGACGGGGGTCACAGTGAGGTGTATGGTGTGTAAGACGGGGGTCACAGTGAGGTGTATGGTGTGTAAGACGGGGGTCACAGTGAGGTGTATGGTGTGTAAGACAGGGTCACAGTGAGGTGTATGGTGTTTAAGACAGGAGTCACAGTGAGGTGTATGGTGTGTAAGAAGGGGTTACAGTGAGGTGTATGTTGTGTAAGACGGGGGTCACAGTGAGGTGTATGGTGTGTAAGACGGGGATCCCAGTGAGGTGTATGGTGTGTAAGACGGGGGTCACAGTGAGGTGTATGGTGTGTAAGACGGGGGTCCCAGTGAGGTGTATGGTGTGTAAGACGGGGGTCACAGTGAGGTGTATGGTGTGTAAGACGGGGGTCACAGTGAGGTGTATGGTGTGTAAGACGGGGGTCACAGTGAGGTGTATGGTGTGTAAGACGGGGTCACAGTGAGGTGTATGGTGTGTAAGACGGGGGTCACAGTGAGGTGTATGGTGTGTAAGACAGGGGTCACAGTGAGGAGTATGGTGTGTAAGAAGGGGTCACAGTGAGGTGTATGGTGTGTAAGACGGGGGTCACAGTGAGGTGTATGGTGTGTAAGACGGGGTCCCAGTGAGGGATATGGTGTGTAAGACGGGAGTCACAGTGAGGTGTATGGTGTGTAAGAAGGGGTCACAGTGAGGTGTGTGGTGTGTAAGACGGGGTCACAGTGAGGTGTATGGTGTGTAAGACGGGGGTCCCAGTGAGGTGTATGGTGTGTAAGACGGGGGTTACAGTGAGGTGTATGGTGTGTAAGAAGGGGTCACAGTGAGGTGTATGGTGTGTAAGACGGGGGTCACAGTGAGGTGTATGATGTGTAAGACGGGAGTCACAGTGAGGTGTATGGTGTGTAAGAAGGGGTCACAGTGAGGTGTATGGTGTGTAAGACGGGAGTCACAGTGAGGTGTATGGTGTGTAAGAAGGGGTCACAGTGAGGTGTATGGTGTGTAAGATGGGGGTCACAGTGAGGTGTATGGTGTGTAAGACGGGAGTCACAGTGAGGTGTATGGTGTGTAAGAAGGGGTCACAGTGAGGTGTATGGTGTGTAAGACGAAAGTCACAGTGAGGTGTATGGTGTGTAAGACGGGAGTCACAGTGAGGTGTATGGTGTGTAAGAAGGGGTCACAGTGAGGTGTATGGTGTGTAAGACGGGAGTCACAGTGAGGTGTATGGTGTGTAAGACGGGGGTCACAGTGAGGTGTATGGTGTGTAAGACGGGAGTCACAGTGAGGTGTATGGTGTGTAAGACGGGAGTCACAGTGAGGTGTATGGTGTGTAAGAAGGGGTCACAGTGAGGTGTATGGTGTGTAAGACGGGAGTCACAGTGAGGTGTATGGTGTGTAAGACGGGGGTCACAGTGAGGTGTATGGTGTGTAAGACGGGGGTCCCAGTGAGGTGTATGGTGTGTAAGACGGGGGTCACAGTGAGGTGTATGGTGTGTAAGACGGGGGTCCCAGTGAGGGATATGGTGTGTAAGACGGCGTCACAGTGAGGTGTATGGTGTGTAAGAAGGGGTCACAGTGAGGTGTATGGTGTGTAAGACGGGGGTCACAGTGAGGTGTATGGTGTGTAAGACGGGGGTCACAGTGAGGTGTATGGTGTGTAAGACGGCGTCACAGTGAGGTGTATGGTGTGTAAGAAAGGGTCACAGTAAGGTGTATGGTGTGTAAGACGGGGGTCACAGTGAGGTGTATGGTGTGTAAGAAGGGGTCACAGTGAGGTGTATGGTGTGTAAGACGGGGGTCACAGTGAGGTGTATGGTGTGTAAGACGGGGGTCACAGTGAGGGTGTGTGTAAGACGGGGGTCACAGTGTGGTGTATGGTGTGTAAGACGGGGGTCACAGTGAGGTGTATGGTGTGTAAGACGGGGTCACAGTGTGGTGTATGTTGTGTAAGACGGGGGTCCCAGTGAGGTGTATGTTGTGTTAGACGGGGGTCACAGTATGGTGTATGTTGTGTTAGACGGGGGTCCCAGTGAGGTGTATGGTGTGTAAGATGGGGATCCCAGTGAGGTGTATGGTGTGTAAGACGGGGGTCACAGTGTGGTGTATGTTGTGTTAGACGGGGGTCCCAGTGAGGTGTATGGTGTGTAAGACGGGAGTCACAGTGAGGTGTATGGTGTGTAAGACGGGGGTCACAGTGAGGTGTATGGTGTGTAAGACGGGATCCCAGTGAGGTGTATGGTGTGTAAGACAGGGGTCACAGTGAGGTGTATGGTGTGTAAGACGGGGGTCCCAGTGAGGTGTATGGTGTGTAAGACGGGGGTTACAGTGAGGTGTATGGTGTGTAAGAAGGGGTCACAGTGAGGTGTATGGTGTGTAAGACGGGGGTCACAGTGAGGTGTATGATGTGTAAGACGGGGGTCACAGTGAGGGGTATGGTGTGTAAGACGGGGGTCACAGTGAGGTGTATGGTGTGTAAGATGGGGGTCACAGTGAGGTGTATGGTGTGTAAGACGGGAGTCACAGTGAGGTGTATGGTGTGTAAGAAGGGGTCACAGTGAGGTGTATGGTGTGTAAGACGGGAGTCACAGTGAGGTGTATGGTGTGTAAGACGGGAGTCACAGTGAGGTGTATGGTGTGTAAGAAGGGGTCACAGTGAGGTGTATGGTGTGTAAGACGGGAGTCACAGTGAGGGGTATGGTGTGTAAGACGGGGGTCACAGTGAGGTGTATGGTGTGTAAGACGGGAGTCACAGTGAGGTGTATGGTGTGTAAGACGGGGGTCACAGTGAGGTGTATGGTGTGTAAGACGGGAGTCACAGTGAGGTGTATGGTGTGTAAGAAGGGGTCACAGTGAGGTGTATGGTGTGTAAGACGGGAGTCACAGTGAGGTGTATGGTGTGTAAGAAGGGGTCACAGTGAGGTGTATGGTGTGTAAGACGGGAGTCACAGTGAGGTGTATGGTGTGTAAGACGGGGGTCACAGTGAGGTGTATGGTGTGTAAGAAGGGGTCACAGTGAGGTGTATGGTGTGTAAGACGGGAGTCACAGTGAGGTGTATGGTGTGTAAGAAGGGGTCACAGTGAGGTGTATGGTGTGTAAGACGGGGGTCACAGTGAGGTGTATGGTGTGTAAGACGGGGATCCCAGTGAGGTGTATGGTGTGTAAGACGGGGGTCACAGTGAGGTGTATGGTGTGTAAGACGGGGGTCCCAGTGAGGTGTATGGTGTGTAAGACGGGGGTCACAGTGAGGTGTATGGTGTGTAAGACGGGGGTCACAGTGAGGTGTATGGTGTGTAAGACGGGGGTCACAGTGAGGTGTATGGTGTGTAAGACGGGGGTCACAGTGAGGTGTATGGTGTGTAAGACGGGGGTCACAGTGAGGTGTATGGTGTGTAAGACGGGGGTCACAGTGAGGTGTATGGTGTGTAAGACGGGGGTCACAGTGAGGTGTATGGCGTGTAAGACGGGGGTCACAGTGAGGTGTATGGTGTGTAAGACGGGGGTCACAGTGAGGAGTATGGTGTGTAAGAAGGGGTCACAGTGAGGTGTATGGTGTGTAAGACGGGGGTCACAGTGAGGTGTATGGTGTGTAAGACGGGGTCCCAGTGAGGGATATGGTGTGTAAGACGGGAGTCACAGTGAGGTGTATGGTGTGTAAGAAGGGGTCACAGTGAGGTGTGTGGTGTGTAAGACGGGGTCACAGTGAGGTGTATGGTGTGTAAGACGGGAGTCACAGTGAGATGTATGGTGTGTAAGACGGGGGTCACAGTGAGGTGTATGGTGTGTAAGACAGGGGTCCCAGTGAGGTGTATGGTGTGTAAGACGGGGGTTACAGTGAGGTGTATGGTGTGTAAGAAGGGGTCACAGTGAGGTGTATGGTGTGTAAGACGGGGGTCACAGTGAGGTGTATGATGTGTAAGACGGGGGTCACAGTGAGGGGTATGGTGTGTAAGACGGGGGTCACAGTGAGGTGTATGGTGTGTAAGACGGGGGTCACAGTGAGGTGTATGGTGTGTAAGAAGGGGTCACAGTGAGGTGTATGGTGTGTAAGACGGGAGTCACAGTGAGGTGTATGGTGTGTAAGAAGGGGTCACAGTGAGGTGTATGGTGTGTAAGATGGGGGTCACAGTGAGGTGTATGGTGTGTAAGACGGGAGTCACAGTGAGGTGTATGGTGTGTAAGAAGGGGTCACAGTGAGGTGTATGGTGTGTAAGACGGGAGTCACAGTGAGGTGTATAGTGTGTAAGACGGGAGTCACAGTGAGGTGTATGGTGTGTAAGAAGGGGTCACAGTGAGGTGTATGGTGTGTAAGACGGGAGTCACAGTGAGGTGTATGGTGTGTAAGACGGGGGTCACAGTGAGGTGTATGGTGTGTAAGACGGGAGTCACAGTGAGGTGTATGGTGTGTAAGAAGGGGTCACAGTGAGGTGTATGGTGTGTTAGACGGGAGTCACAGTGAGGTGTATGGTGTGTAAGAAGGGGTCACAGTGAGGTGTATGGTGTGTAAGACGGGAGTCACAGTGAGGTGTATGGTGTGTAAGACGGGGGTCACAGTGAGGTGTATGGTGTGTAAGAAGGGGTCACAGTGAGGTGTATGGTGTGTAAGACGGGAGTCACAGTGAGGTGTATGGTGTGTAAGAAGGGGTCACAGTGAGGTGTATGGTGTGTAAGACGGGGGTCACAGTGAGGTGTATGGTGTGTAAGAAGGGGTCACAGTGAGGTGTATGGTGTGTAAGACGGGGGTCACAGTGAGGTGTATGGTGTGTAAGACGGGGGTCAAAGTGAGGTATATGGTGTGTAAGACGGGGTCACAGTGAGGTGTATGGTGTGTAAGACGGGGGTCACAGTGAGGTGTATGGTGTGTAAGACGGGGTCACAGTGAGGTGTATGGTGTGTAAGACGGGGGTCACAGTGAGGTGTATGGTGTGTAAGACGGGGTCACAGTGAGGTGTATGATGTGTAAGACGGGGGTCACAGTGAGGTGTATGGTGTGTAAGAAGGGGTCACAGTGAGGTGTATGGTGTGTAAGACGGGAGTCACAGTGAGGTGTATGGTGTGTAAGACGGGGGTCACAGTGAGGTGTATGGTGTGTAAGACGGGGGTCACAGTGAGGTGTATGGTGTGTAAGAAGGGGGTCACAGTGAGGTGTATGGTGTGTAAGACGGGGGTCACAGTGAGGTGTATGGTGTGTAAGACGGGGGTCACAGTGAGGTGTATGGTGTGTAAGACGGGAGTCACAGTGAGGTGTATGGTGTGTAAGAAGGGGTCACAGTGAGGTGTATGGTGTGTAAGACGGGAGTCACAGTGAGGTGTATGGTGTGTAAGACGGGGGTCACAGTGAGGTGTATGGTGTGTAAGAAGGGGTCACAGTGAGGTGTATGGTGTGTAAGACGGGAGTCACAGTGAGGTGTATGGTGTGTAAGAAGGGGTCACAGTGAGGTGTATGATGTGTAAGACGGGGGTCCCAGTGAGGTGTATGGTGTGTAAGACGGGAGTCACAGTGAGGTGTATGGTGTGTAAGACGGGGGTCACAGTGAGGTGTATGGTGTGTAAGACGGGGGTCACAGTGAGGTGTATGGTGTGTAAGAATGGGATCACAGTGAGGTGTATGGTGTGTAAGACGGGGGCCACAGTGAGGTGTATGGTGTGTAAGTCGGATGTCACAGTGAGGTGTATGGTGTGTAAGACGGGGGCCACAGTGAGGTGTATTGTGTGTAAGACGGGGGTCCCAGTGAGGTGTATGGTGTGTAAGACGGGGGTCACAGTGAGGTGTATGGTGTGTAAGATGGGGGTCACAGTGAGGTGTATGGTGTCTAAGACGGGGGTCACAGTGAGGTGTATGGTGTGTAAGACGGGGGTCACAGTGAGGTGTATGGTGTGTAAGACGGGGGTCACAGTGAGGTGTATGGTGTGTAAGACGGGGGTCCCAGTGAGGTGTGTAGTGTGTAAGAGGTGGGTTACAGTGAGGTGTATGGTGTGTAAGACGGGGGTCACAGTGAGGAGTATGGTGTGTAAGACGGGGGTCCCAGTGAGGTGTATGGTGTGTAAGACGGGGGTCCCAGTGAGGTGTGTGGTGTGTAAGACAGGGTCCCAGTGAGGTGTATGTTGTGTTAGAGGTCTGCTTAGTCATGTTGATGTGGTGGAAATTGGAAGTTACTCATTAGGAATCCTGGCTGCTTCCTCACACCTTTCCCCTAGTCCCTCCTCATAGAATCAGGGATCTTTCAAGTATTAACAAGGAGTCCGGGGCAGGGGGACATCTCTTGCACTGGCAATCTTTCTCCGAAATGCTCTAAAGGGGACACGAGGGCTGTCAGTGACAGCCCCAACGTTCTTGTGCAGCTGGGCGTTTTCTTATAACGAATGAGCAGAGCCTGCGCTAAGCAGCACTCGCGTGCAAAACAGGCCCAAGAATGAGTGGAGGAAAGTAATCAGTGCCCTAAAATGTGCATAATTTGTGGGATTTTCAGCACTGACATATATGCCCAGGTGTGTGCCCAGGTGTGTGCCCAGGTGTGTGTATGTAAATTTGTGTGTGTGGGCAGATGTATATATATTTTTTGAGTGCCCACCAGTTACTCGGCACTTAACAACTACTTTTGACAAACATTACAATACAGAGAGTATTGTAATACCGACGGGATACATGCATCAATACTTCAATGTTACTTTGGGAGCCGAAGAGCTCACAATCTAATCGACATGTGGGGCGAATGTGTATACGCGCATACTGCAGTCAGTAAGCAATGGTCATCCAGGACTAATTAAACACTTCGCTGAACTGATTGTAAGCTCTTCAGGCCAGGGCCTTCCTTGGCCTTATATTGTCATTCACTTGCTGCTCTTACCCCCTGTACGCCTACTTTATTTCCCCTGTATTGTAATTTTGTAGAGCGCCGAGTTCCACTGTTGGCGCTATATAAATAAAATGATTTGTCCGGCTGGGTTTTTGACATTAGAGAGTGACGGTGCTCGCGGGACATAGAGAGGGAGGGAGATCCCAGCGGTACAGTAGGGCGCCGCATGTGAGAAGGGTTGTAGGTGTGAGAGAGCCGTAGCGGGGTAGAGAGAAGGCAGGCATGGGCAGTTTGGGTGGAGTTTCTGTAGCAGTGTTACGTTGCTAAGGGTGGAGTTTCTGTAGCAGTGTTACGTTGCTTACGTCCACGCATGCACGGAGGAACAGGGGAGCTTGAGCGGTGACATCATCGGTGTGAGACGAGGCGCTCCGAATCGAGGCCACGAAGCGGGGACGCACGCTGAATCTTACCCCTACCTGCAGCAACCCAGCATCCTGCCACGCAAGCGGACGGCACATTGTACCACGTATATAGGGACTATAAGCATGTGAGTGCACTGATTTATAGTCTTGTTTTTATTGTATTAAAATTGTGACGGTATCATACCATTGGCCCTATCCCCTTATTTTCCGGTATCACGCTGGAGAGAGGCCTCCCTCTTATCAGAGGAGTCATCCCACCTGGCAACACAGCAGAATTAAGGTGACGGGGAAGAAGTGAAAGATACCTTTTGAGGCCCTTTTATAATCATTTTTATGTAAGTAGCTGGCAACGGTGGGGGAGTAGAAGTTTGACCAGAAGTACTGCGCAATGGTTGTTCTGTCTTTTATATTAATACAGATTTGATTCAACTACCTCCAAGGGCCTCCAGGAAAGATTGGATTCCGGATTTAATATCCCTATCATCAAGGACCAATTGGACTTCATTAACTGTCAGGTTATTCACCAGACAATGCGCCAAGGACATTTATGTTTATTGTATGTTTTGTAGTGTTTGTTCGGTACAGTAGGGCGCCGCATGTGAGAAGGGTTGTAGGTGTGAGAGAGCCGTAGCGGGGTAGAGAGAAGGCAGGCATGGGCAGAGCGAAGAGAGCGAGCAAGGGTACAACAAGAGATTGAATCCGGGAAATAAGGAGGGGCAGAGGAGAGCCGTGAATAAGAGAAGAGTTTTCAGGAAGAGAGAACCGAGACCGATTGAGAGGAGAATCAGGTTACCCCCTGCGGTAGCATTTTGAATAAATTGCAGGGTAGGAAGCTGGGAGGCCAGGCAGGACATGGTTGCAGTAGTCCAGGTGGGAGAGAAGAAGGGCCGGCATTAACATTTTAGTAGCAAACGGTTGTATTTGAGAAATGTTCCGGAGGAAATAAAAGCAGCAACATTTATCATGAAGGTGAGGGGAGAAAGAAAAGTCAAATAAGACACCTAAACACTGGGCTTGGGGAACTGGAGGGGTTGTAGCGTTACTGGCTGTGCTGGTAAAAGGCACGCGGGGCGCTGGATTTAGGTGGGATTATGAGGAGCTCAGTCTGTGACATGTTGAGTTTGAGGTGTCCGGTTGCTATGCAGGATGAGATTGCTGTGAGACGGAGACTTGGGACCGGGCTGCAGGTGGGAGGTTCGGTGAGACGGATGCAGTTGGGTCAGATTCAGCATACAGGGGATACACGAGGCCAAAGACATTAATAAGGTCACCAAGGGAGAGTGTATGGAGAGAAAAGAGGAGAGGTCCCAGATCCGGACTTTGAGGTACACCAACATATAGATCAACAGAAGTGTATGTATGTACAGTATATCTGTCTATATGTATATACTGTATATATGTATGAATATATGTCTATATGTATGTACAAATGTCTATATGTATGTTGAAATGTCTATATGTATGTATGTATGTCTATATGTATGTTCGAATGTCTATATGTATGTATGTATGTCTATATGTATGTATGTCTATATGTATGTTCGAATGTCTATATGTTTGTATATACTGTATGTATGTATGTCTATATGTATGTTCGAATGTCTATATGTATGTACTGTATGTATATATATATATATGTAGCAACTGTAAATATTCCTGTATATTCATTTGCATGTCTTAGACAGGTCTGCAACCCTGTCTTTCACCATTATCACCCAGCAAACAGCATTTCCACTGCAGCAAGGGATTCTATATATGTATGTATGTATTTGTCTATATGTATATTCGAATGTCTATATGTATGAATTTGTCTATATGTATGTACTGTATGTATATATATATATATATATATGTATGTTCGAATGCCTATATGTATGTATTTGTCTATATGTATGTACTGTATGTAGCACCAGTTGTGTATGCCGAGTTTTCCAGAACCCGTAAATAAGTCACAATATAATATGATATGCAGGAAAGTGAATGTGACGTCCTTAATTCTGACCCATTCTCTTTATAAACAGCCGGGGTAAAATCTCGCTCATTTCTGTGGCCATCTGCGGACATTCTGTAAAAGATCACGTCCACCTCAATAACCTTTCCCCTATCTCGGCTATTTATCCTATTTATTCGCGCTGCGTCACTGGCCGTAACAAGGCGAAATAACCCGAACGAGTCCCTGGACAGTGGTGACGCCCACACAGTGACCTGCGGTTGGGCCCTGGGGGTGGCTGCACACACTGTATCCTGGCATCGCTGCTTGTGCTTTGCAGAGTTCTGCTTGACCGGTCACCTGACCCTTCCTGTATTGTGACCGTTAATATTTTTCGTGCGTCCAGCCTCTCCTCCCCTCGCCAGCCGGAGGCCAGCACTTACATAAAACACGGGCACCCGCCTGACCTCGGCTCTCAGGGGCAGATGCTGCAGGGAGCGGGGCCCCGTAGTCCAGGTGGTCACTGGGTCCCTCGGGGTGTCATTGCCACGGAGCGGTGACCCTCAGGAAAGGAGAGAAGCAGCATGTTCACTAACCTGGTGAGTTTATAGGCATTAATATTATTATGGACACCTGCGGTTCTTATTCGTTGTGTGGTGAAGGTGTCTTCTCCGTGCCAAGGAAGGTTTTAGACCCATTCATTTGAATAGAGCTGAACTGTTCTCCAGCACGGGGAACCGACTTCACTGCATATTAAATATGAGATAGAGAGGGAGGTACCATGTTTTAGTTTCACCTGATAAAAGATGTGATTGTGTTTACTGTTTGATTGCTGTGTGCGATCATTGTGTTGTTCTGAATCTGTGAAGTTAGGTTGTATCATTGTGTTGCACTGTGTAATTTGTGTCGCACTGTATTGTTGTGCTGTATCATTTTGTCCCACTATGCAGTTGTCTCATACTGTGTGGTTGTGCTGTATCATTGTGTCACACTGTGTAGTTGTGTTGTATCATTATATTACACGCTGTAGTTGTATAATTCTGTTGCAGTATGTAATTATATGCTGTGCAATTATTTCACACTGTGTGGTTGTGCTGTATCATTGTGTCACACTGTTTAATTGTGTTGTATCATTATATTGCACGCTGTAGTTGTATAATTCTGTTGCAGTGTGTAATTGTGGGCTGTGTGATTATTTCACTGTGTTGTTGTTTTGTATCATTGTGTCACACTGTGTAGTTGTGCTGCATCATTGTCACACTGTAGTTGTGCTGCGTCATTGTGTCACACTGTGTAGTTGTGTTGCATCATTGTGTCACACTGTGTAGTTGTGTTTCATCATTGTGTCACACTGTGTAGTTGTGTTTCATCATTGTGTCACACTGTGTAGTTGTGTTGCATCATTGTGTCACACTGTGTAATTGTGTTTCATCATTGTGTCACACTGTGTAGTTGTGTTTCATCATTGTGTCACACTGTGTAGTTGTGTTTCATCATTGTGTCACACTGTGTAATTGTGTTTCATCATTGTGTCACACTGTGTAATTGTGTTGTATCATTGTGTTGCTCAGGCGCAGTACCGCGGCCTGTTCCTGATGACCTTTGTGTTGGGTATCGGGGGTACCTTTCAGCATGGGTTCCACATCTCCGTCCTGAACTCGCCCTCCCCGGTGAGTGTCACCTCCATCAGCGCACACACACACTGCTCCATTCTGCTGCTGCCTGCTCCTGACAACTCATGTCACCTTTTGTGTCAGACAGGGTCAAAGTTAGGCGCGGGCCACATAAAGGCGTAATACTCCACCCTTCCATTGTAACGCTAACCAATAATGGAGACCACACATAACCCGTCTCTCCCGGTAGCCACGGAGATCGCGGGGGAGGTGAGTAGTGGCAGCGGGGAGCCATGCAGGAGAGCGCCATTGCCTGCGCGCGTGGGGACCAGCTCTCCCCGTAATCGTAGTGATCCGGGGGGGGGGGGGGGAGTGCGGTCTGGCGGTGGGGGGCCTTGAGGGACACTCACCGGGCCGTAGCGGAGGAGGCAGGGAGCTGGCGTGCGGGAGAGCGCGGCGTGATTTGGTGGGGGGCTCGTGCAGGGATGTGGCCAGACGGAGGTAGGCATGAGGCTGCGAGCAGGGGACAAGCGGAGGCACCGCGTTGGGCTGCCGTGACGCACTTGCGCTTAGCGGGGGAGCTGTCTTGGCTGGAGGAAGGGGCATGGGGGTTCCTACCTGCACTTCGGCGCTGGGATCTGCGTGGGGCAGGGACACTACCGGATCCTCCGGTGCGGTAGCAGCGTCAGGATGATGAGCTTCATTACACCGCACCTTTCACCATTGTGTCCAGTATTTTTGGAGAAGCCCCCTGGTAACCCTACTAGCAACGTAGTCAGTGGCCAGTGAAGTATTTCCCTCTTGCCCCCCTCTCCTCGTGAGGCGCCTGTCCCTTCCCAGACTGTTATTAGGGTCAGTGACCAGCGCAGAAGGCACGCGGGACGGCCACAGACACCGCCGCTCATCACTTCGCTTCCTTTGCAGTTCATCAAAAGATTCATCAACCAGACCTGGAGCGAGAGGCACGGATCCCCGATCACAGAGGACTCCCTCACCCTGATCTGGTCCTTATTGGTGTCTGTGTTCAGCATCGGGGGGATTCTTGGGTCCGTAGCCTCAGGATACCTGGCGGGGAGATTTGGGAAGTGAGTATAACGGACGGTAGAGGCGACTGAAAGCTGCAGTCACTGGTATTCCTGTATATACTCAGTACCCATCTACGCCCTGTGCCAGTTCTAACCCTGCCACTGCCAAAAAGGAAACGCAGTGCAGAGCAACCCATACATATTATAGTGAATTAATATGGTTATTAATACGCTGAGCACTTTGCTGCAGCCTCCTCTGACAGGGATTAAGTCAAAGCGCAGAATCCATTTGGGAATTTAAAGAACGCTTTTTTTCCCTGGGAGCCACAATTAAATTGGCTGCTTACATGAAATGCTCCATTCTCTCTGTCCTAAATAATCAATTTAAAATGATGAATTTATGTAAAGATTGGCGTTGTTGACACTGAAAGCCCTACATGCCCGGGTCCCAGCTATCTGTGAGAGCTTCCAGCTTCCTACACCCCCCTTCGCTCACTCCCATCTGCAGGTGAAGGACTCCCGACAGTTCCCAGAATCCCCTTGACTTTGGCGCCCGAGCTTTTAGCCGCGCTGCTCCCACTCTCTGGAACAGTCTGCCCCGTACAGCCCGAGAGGCCCCTCTCTGGGAATCTGTAACCGGCTCAGGACCTCCCTGCTAACCCAGGCATTTAATTACTGACCCACAGCCGGTCCGGTATTTAATAGCGACAGCCCCGACCCGTCCTGTTCTGTATCTTTCCCTGTGTTCCGTCTCTTATAACCTTAAATGTTTTCTTCTTTTTCCCTTTCTGTAACTGTGAGGCGCTTTGTGTCCCACTGGGAGAAAAGCGCTATATAAATATCCCTTAATCCCCACCAACCCACCACTGCTAGACCGTGTCTATGCGTCAGTGAGTCCCCAGGCCGCACACCCTCCACTGCGCTCATAACGTTCCCTTGTGTGCGTTGCAGGAAGAAGTGTCAGCTCTGCAGCTGCTTCCTGCCGATGACCAGCGCTCTGCTCATGGGCCTGAGCCGGGCAACGGGCCTCTTGGAGATGATTCTGATTGGACGTTTCCTCGCCGGGTTTCATTCAGGTGACTCTGGGTCAAAAACCTTCTCCCCTATCCCGACATCCAGACAAAAACTGGGGGAGCGGGGAGGGTGACCGTGTACGAATTACACGAAACAACAATAAAAAAGGGTGGGAGTTCCCCTCACCAGCTTGTGGGCTCACCGCATCAACAGGTGCTCTGATCCTGCGTCCGTACCGCCGGGTGCGTGTAATGACGCGGTACCTCGCCGGGTCAGCTCTCAGTAACAAAAAATAGAATAGAGAGAACAATACTCGCACGTGTTCCTGAACAATACCCGCGCGTGTTCCTGAACAATACCCTCACGTGTTCCTTTGGCATCAACCAGATTTCTTCTTTAATGTGCAGAAAAGTAGAAACACCAGGAGGGGTTAGACTGTTACCCCGGCATCATGGGCAACGTTACCCCGGCACCATGAGCAACGTTACCCCGGCATCATGGGCAACGTTACCCCGGCACCATGAGCAACGTTACCCCGGCACCATGAACAACGTTACCCCGGCATCATGGGCAACGTTACCCCGGCACCATGAGCAACGTTACCCCGGCACCATGAACAACGTTACCCCGGCATCATGGGCAACGTTACCCCGGCACCATGAGCAACGTTACCCCGGCACCATGAGCAACGTTACCCCGGCACCATGAGCAACGTTACCCCGGCACCATGAGCAACGTTACCCCGGCACCATGAGCAACGTTACCCCGGCACCATGAACAACGTTACCCCGGCACCATGAGCAACGTTACCCCGGCACCAGGAGCAACGTTACCCCGGCACCATGAGCAATGTTACCCCGGCACCATGAGCAACGTTACCCCGGCACCATGAACAACGTTACCCCGGCACCATGAGCAACGTTACCCCGGCACCATGAGCAACGTTACCCCGGCACCATGAGCAACGTTACCCCGGCACCATGAGCAACGTTACCCCGGCACCATGAGCAACGTTACCCCGGCACCATGAGCAACGTTACCCCGGCACCATGAGCAACGTTACCCCGGCACCATGAGCAACGTTACCCCGGCACCATGAGCAACGTTACCCCGGCACCATGAGCAACGTTACCCCGGCACCATGAGCAACGTTACCCCGGCACCATGAACAACGTTACCCCGGCACCATGAGCAACGTTACCCCGGCACCATGAGCAACGTTACCCCGGCACCATGAGCAACGTTACCCCGGCACCATGAGCAACGTTACCCCGGCACCATGAGCAACGTTACCCCGGCACCATGAGCAATGTTACCCTGGCACCATGGGCAACGTTACCCCGGCACCATGAGCAACGTTACCCCGGCACCATGAGCAACGTTACTCCGGCACCATGAGCAATGTTACTCCGGCACCATGAGCTACGTTACCCCGGCACCATGAGCAACGTTACCCCGGCACCATGAGCAACGTTACCCCGGCACCATGAGCAACGTTACCCCGGCACCATGGGCAATGTTACCCAGGCACCATGAGCAACGTTACCCCAACACCATGAGCAACGTTACCCCGGCACCATGAGCAACGTTACCCCGGCACCATGAGCAACGTTACTCCGGCACCATGAGCAACGTTACCCCGGCACCATGAGCAACGTTACCCCGGCACCATGAGCAACGTTACCCCGGCACTATGAGCAACGTTACCCCGGCACCATGAGCAACGTTACCCCGGCACCATGAGCAACGTTACTCCGGCACCATGAGCAATGTTACTCCGGCACCATGAGCTACGTTACCCCGGCACCATGAGCAACGTTACTCCGGCACCATGAGCAACGTTACCCCGGCACCATGAGCAACGTTACCCCGGCACCATGAGCAACGTTACCCCGGCACCATGAGCAACGTTACCCCGGCACCATGAGCAATGTTACCCTGGCACCATGGGCAACGTTACCCCGGCACCATGAGCAACGTTACCCCGGCACCATGAGCAACGTTACTCCGGCACCATGAGCAATGTTACTCCGGCACCATGAGCTACGTTACCCCGGCACCATGAGCAACGTTACCCCGGCACCATGAGCAACGTTACCCCGGCACCATGAGCAACGTTACCCCGGCACCATGGGCAATGTTACCCAGGCACCATGAGCAACGTTACCCCAACACCATGAGCAACGTTACCCCGGCACCATGAGCAACGTTACCCCGGCACCATGAGCAACGTTACTCCGGCACCATGAGCAACGTTACCCCGGCACCATGAGCAACGTTACCCCGGCACCATGAGCAACGTTACCCCGGCACCATGAGCAACGTTACCCCGGCACCATGAGCAACGTTACCCCGGCACCATGAGCAACGTTACTCCGGCACCATGAGCAATGTTACTCCGGCACCATGAGCTACGTTACCCCGGCACCATGAGCAACGTTACTCCGGCACCATGAGCAACATTACTCCGGCACCATGAGCAACGTTACCCCGGCACCATGAGCAACGTTACCCCGGCACCATGAGCAACGTTACCTCGGCACCATGAGCAACGTTACCCCGGCACCATGAGCAACGTTACCCCGGCACCATGAGCAACGTTACCCCGGCACCATGGGCAACGTTACCCCGGCACCATGAGCAACGTTACCCCGGCACCATGAGCAACGTTACCCCGGCACCATGAGCAAAATTACCCCGGCACCATGAGCAACGTTACCCCGGCACCATGAGAAATGTTACCCCGGCACCATGAGCAACGTTACCCCGGCACCATGAGAAATGTTACCCCGGCACCATGAGCAAAATTACCCCGGCACCATGAGCAACGTTACCCCGGCACCATGAGAAATGTTACCTCGGCACCATGAGCAACGTTACCCCGGCACCATGAGCAACGTTACCCCGGCACCATGAGAAATGTTACTCCGGCACCATGAGCAACGTTACCCCGGCACCATGAGAAATGTTACTCCGGCACCATGAGCAACGTTACCCCGGCACCATGAGCAACGTTACCCCGGCACCATGAACAACGTTACCCCGGCACCATGAGCAACGTTACCCCGGCACCATGAGCAACGTTACCCCGGCACCATGAGCAACGTTACCCCGGCACCATGAGCAAAATTACCCTGGTACAATCGGCAACGTTACTCCGGCACCATGAGCAACGTTACCCCGGCACCATGAGCAAAATTACCCCGGCACCATGAGCAACGTTACCCCGGCACCATGGGCAACATTACCCCGGCACCATGAGCAAAATTACCCCGGCACCATGAGCAACGTTACCCCGGCACCATGAGCAACGTTACCCCGGCACCATGAGCAACGTTACCCCGGCACCATGAGCAACGTTACCCCGGCACCATGAGCAAAATTACCTTGGTACAATCGGCAACGTTACCCCGGCACCATGAGCAAAATTACCCTGGTACAATCGGCAACGTTACCCGTCACAACGCGCAACGTTTCAAGGCCCCTCCCCTGTACTTTGTACTTTTCTGTACATTAAAGAAAAAATCTAGTTGGTACCAAAAGGAACACGTGAGTATTTCTCTCTATTCTTTATTTCTGTTACCGAGAGCTGATCCAACCAGGTATCAACACTAACCAGCAGACAATCCCCCACACTATTCCGGCATCTTCCTCGTCTCCACCCACGCCCCCTCTCACCCCGACTCTGCACCCCTTACTCCTATCCCTCTGTATAGTAATCCTCTTGTGTTATAGCCTCTCATTTATGGGGGATAAACATTTTCTGACCGTTTGTACAATTCCACCCCGGATTTCTCCTTCGTCCCAGAAATGACCCCCCCCCCGGTCAGTTTCTCTTCCCCGCTGGTTGCCCTCGTGGCTTGTGAAGTTGATGGTTTTTACTGTGTTTCAGGTCTGGGGTTAAACATCCACGCTCAGTATGTGGGAGAGAGCGCGCCCCGGAAACTGCGCGGCTTCATCAACTCCACTGGCCCGCTCTTCGTAACCCTGGGCAAGCTGTGTGGGCAGGTGGTCGGGCTCAGGTACCCACCGGGGATAATCTCCCCCTTCCCCTCCAGGGGGCAGCTATGTGCCCCATTCGGGGAGAAAGAATAACCTTGAAAATTAGACACTGACCTCTGAAGTGGGAAACTGTTTCAAATCTATTGCCGGCCCCATGCAACCTTGGGCAAGTCAAATTATTTCCTCGTGCCTTAAATATAAAGCAAGTAAGCTTTATAGGCAATTCATTGCATTGTGTGTGTGGCATGTTACTTTGTACAGCGCTGCAGACAGTGTCAGCACTATTCTTGCGAAATGTTCCTGCTGGTAATAAAACGCTTATTAAAATTGCTGTTCAGAGACTTGTTTAAAGTGCTCTTCAATCAGGCACAGTAACACTACTTATTAATGGCAGTGTGAGCACCCTCTGACCCTGCGTCCCTGCATTTCCCTGACCCCCTGTGGTTCCATAACCCTCTGACCCTGCATCCCTGTATTTACCTGACCCCACGCCCCTGTGTTTCCCTGACCCCACGTCCCTGTGTTTCCCTGACCCCACATCCCTGTGTTTCCCTGACCCCACGTCCCTGTGTTTCCCTGACCCCACGTCCCTGTTTCCCTGACCCCACGTCCCTGTTTTTCCCTGACCCCACGTCCCTGTTTCCCTGACCCCACGTCCCTGTGCTTCCCTGACCTCATGTCCCTGACTCTGTGCCTGCTCCCCAGGGAATTATTCGGGACCGAGTCCCTGTGGCCTCAGCTTCTGCTGTTCAGTGGGATCGTGTCCTTCGTCCAGCTGGTCACCTTGCCCTTCTTCCCAGAGTCCCCCAGCTACCTCCTCCTGGTTAAAGCTGACAAGGACGGCTGTGTGAGAGGTAACCTGCTGCCTGCCCTTTTTCTGTCTTATTCTGACATTTCTAAGGATTTATTCTATACTAACTGAAAAAACCCGCTGTGGCTCGGAAATTCTAAGAAACCAATCTCATCCCTTCCCTACTCCTCTCACCCCCCTACCCTCTTCTCTCCCTCCCCCCCTTCTCTTCCCCCTCCCTCATCTCTCTCCCCCATCACTTTCCCCCCTCATCTCTCTCCCCCATCACTTCCCCGCCCCCCATCACTTTCCTTTAATACCTTATGATGTCCCCAATTCTCTCCACCTCTCGCCCCTTCTCCAGCATTCTTACTTTCTCCTCACGGCGTCGACTGAATTCCTCTCTTTCTTTGTCTGCTTTCTGTGTAACCTTTGTAGCTATCTGACTCTCCTTATCTGCCACCAGGCTATGTGCATTATGATGTTACCAGCATGATGTCACGTACGAGATATATAGCCTTCCAGGCACCACACCCAGTGGCTGACTTGTTTAGAGAAATTTTAATAACTCGTAGAATTAGACAAAAACCCTGATCTCAGGAACCATCGTGCACAATGTGGTTACGATATCTTAAGACAGTGATTCCCAACCTTTTTTGTTTGGAGGAACCCTTTAAGTATTTCGTAACATTTCGGGGGACCCCTATCTGGATGACACATGTTCGACAGGGGTAAATCGCAAAATAGACGTGTAAAGCAGTAGGGGTAATAAATAATAATTAACTCATACTTTTGAATACACAATGTATATATTTTGTAATGATTTTGGTTTAAACATCACCCCCCCCCCCCCACCTGCATCTCCCATCACACCCCCCACCTGCATCTCCCATCACACACCCCCCCCCCTGCATCTCACATCACCTCCCCCCCCTTGCATCTGACATCACCCCCCACGGATCGATGGATCTCTCTCCCCCTCCTCTCCCTCCTCTCTCCCCACCCTCCTTCTCTCTCCCCTCCCTCCTTCTGTCCTCCCTCTCCCCTCACCCCTCTCCTCTGCCTCTCCCTCCTTCTCTCTCTTCCTCTCTCCCACACACAGTGTCACACACACACACACACACACACACACACACACACACACACACACACACACACACACACACACACACACACACACACACACACACACACACACACACACACACACACACACTGTCACAGTCACACACACTGTCACAGTCACACACACACACACACAAAGTTTGCAGCAAAAAAAGCCTCACTCGTCAGCTCACATGTAAGCAGAAGCAGCAGCCTCCTTCCCCCCCCCCCCCCCCAGTGCAGGGCTGCTAGATCGCGCTCTGAGGAGAGCGGAGGGGGGAGAGCCAGGGGCAGCAGCGAGTGCGGGCGGCCAAGCGGAACCCCTGCGACTACTCCACGAGCCCCAGGGTTCCGCGGAGCCCCGGCTGAGAATCACTGCCTTAAGAGGTGCCCAAATGCCTAGCGAGTAGAGAAACAACTTAACCAAAATATACAGTAGAGTAGATTAGCCAAATCCTGTAAATATATCTCCTTATGTTTTGGGGTTGGTGTTTTGGGGAGTCCTGTGCACTAATGAGCCTTTTAATTCCTTCTCGTATCCTTTAAAGATAAAATCATTTGAATTCATTGTGTATTTACTGGACAATTTCAGGGAACACTAACTTGTGAGCAGCTATAATGGGGGAACGGTGTCGTAGATAGCAGGATTAGAGCCAGACTCCGCCTATCTCCTAAATCCCGATTTACATAGTTACACAGTTACATAGTTACATTGTTACACAGTTACATAGTTACACAGTTACATCGTTACACAGTTACATCGTTACACAGTTACATAGTTACACAGTTACATAGTTACACAGTTACATAGTAGATGGTGTTGAAAAAAGACATACGTCCATCAAGTTCAACCTACAGTATGCTAAATTTAGACGACAGATACTTTATCCTATATCCATACTTACAGTATATTGATCCAGAGGAAGCAAACACACAGCCCCAGTGACACATCATCCAATGATATCTCATAAGGGGGAAAATGAATTCCTTCCTGACTTCCTGATTGATATAACTGCAGTGCAATATGCAGTCCTGTGCGTGTCTGGGGCGATACAAATATCTCGTTGCATGTGGAGTTGGCTTTAGTTCTGCTCCCCCTGGAGTTAAATGCCAAACGGTTCTGTGAACGGAGCCGGGATCCGGATGGGGAGAGAGAAAGAAGGGGGGGTGAACAGAAGCGCATGTGAGAGGAAGCTGAGGTCATTATAGGGGGGATACGACTAAGGGCTAACTAAGCCCGTTAAACCAGGGATATCCCTGCTTCAGCACAGGTGGCTCAATCAGTGGCTCAATCAGAATGACTAACCAACCCGTGCTGAAGCAGGGATATCCTGAAAACCTGACCGGTGGGGGGCCCTTGACGACCGGAGTCGGCCTCCCCTGCCTTATACCAACTAGTTATAACTGGGGCCTCCTGCTCAGCTTCAGTGGAATACCCACCAATGTGTCAGCACCCAAGACTATCTGTGCAATTCATTGGTCTGTTGTGGGCTAACCCTCCCAAATGGGAAAGCAGCGAGGTCGGGGTCACGGTCTGGGGTCAGCAACAGGGGAATGAAAACAGACAAAAAGGGGTAACACGTGACTGCAAAGACCAACAAGAGCTGCAAACGTTAGAACTTTGCTCGGCGACTCCCTCCCTTAGGCCAGGTCCCCGCTGGCTACTGCAGCACCCGCTGTGGCGGACGCTGCAGGGACAAGATCCGCCCCACAATGGGGCCCGCTGTGCGGGGGGGGGGCACTGCGCCAACAGAAACTTGTGCTCTCAAGAAAATTGAGCAGGAGTCGCGACGGAGCGCTAGGCCACGCCCCCTGGTGGTTCAGCCAATGAGGGCGAACCTGCCGGGTGACATCACAGCCGCGCCCCCATCACGCCCCCCGTCTTTCACCCTTTAGCTCTCTGCAGACTTGGGGACATAATATAGCAGGCTGCCAGTACCCAAAATGGCTACAGTTAGCAGAAAGGGCAGGTGACTTGGAAAACCTGAACCGCAGCAAAACCCGGCACGGATCGAGCAGAATCCTTACACAATTACACTGAGGAGTGCTGGCAGTCTCAGAAGAAAAAAACCATACAATCTGGTTCCAGGATACCTATTAAAGTCAATAGCCGTTAACTAGTGTCGTACCGGGCCCTGCATTTTCTGAAAACCGGGCGACGGGTACCCGGGCAAAATGAGCCATTTTGCCTGGCCGGTTACCCGGGTGGTACTTACCTACAGGGTGAGGAATACCGCTGCGGGGGGTGAGGAGGACCACGGCGACATCTGGGAGCAGCAGGAATACCGCACACAGCTGATTCCGGTGGGAGCCGGGGGAACCATGTGACCGGAGCAGGAGCATTCCAATTGGACAGCCAGGGAAGAGCCGGCTGTCCAATAGGAACGCTCCTGCTCCGGTCACATGGTTCCCCGGCATCAGCTGTGTGCTGTATTCCTGCTGCTCCCGCCAGCTGAGCACGGACTTCTGCTGCCGCCAACGCCACCAGGACATCTGCTGCTGCTCCCACATGTCGCCGCGGTCTTCCTCACTGGTCTTCCTCGCCTTCCGTCGCCGGCTGCAGGTAAGTGTTGAAGTATTTTCAGCTACTCTGAAATTACCCGGCGCCGGTTTTCGACCCGGCGCCGGTCCTAGCCCACTGCTGTCGGGTCTGGCTAAGTTCCGGGTAGCTGAAAAAGCGCTGGGTACTGGGTAATTTCCGGGTACTCGTTACATCACTACCGTTAACGCCTGTCCGTGGGCGACAACCTACAACAGACCCTCTGCCCCAGATCCATGCTTTCTCCTCTCTCCAGCCCTGAAGCAGCTGTGGGGCGAGGGAGACATCCAGGCAGACATTGATGAGATGATGGAAGAACAGGCCGCCCGTGGGAAGGGCAGGAACATGACTGTCCTGGAGCTTCTGCGGGACCCGTCTCAGCGCTGGCAGCTCTGTGTGCTGATAGGCCTGATCCTCACTATGCAGCTCAGCGGTGCCAATGCAGTTGAGTATCTTCCCCCCCCTTGGGTATTGCACAGGGGGTATTCCGCCCAGGACTGGCCTACGACCCCTGTAATACAGAAGGTTGCCTTTAGTTGTGTTATGTTATGTTCACTCCATACACTGCTGCACAGACGGGCAGGATTGTGTCACTTTGTACCTCAGCCCCCCTACCTCACCCAATGTATCTCACTGTATGTATACATTGTATCACTTTATTTATATTACGCCTACAACGTACGCTGCGCTTTACACGATGACAATACAAGGTCAATAAAGTACAAATAATGGGGGTACGTGCACCAGGTAAATAACAGCATAAGGCAAGGGGAGACCCTGCCCCGAAGAGCTTACAATCTAAGTGACTATTGTGACTGTTTCGGACAGCCGTATCTGGGTCTTTCTTGTGATCCTGTAGATTTACTTCTACTCGTATGACGTGTTCAGAGACGCTGGCGCCCCTCCTGAGCGGATCCCGTATATTTCCTTGGGAGTTGGGACTTTTGAACTTGTCTCCTCCGTGTTCTGCGTAAGTTTTCCCATGAAATCGTAATAGACGTTGATCAAGATAACAGCTATAACCCTATATAACTGCTCCTTATAACGCTACCTACTGCCCTATATAACTGCTCCTTATAACGCTACCTACTGCCCTATATAACTGCTCCTTATAACGCTACCTACTGCCCTATATAACTGCTCTATATAACTCTACCTACTGCCCTATATAACTGCTCCTTATAACTCTACCTACTGCCCTATATAACTGCTCCCTATCACACTACCTACTGCCCTATATAACTGCTCCTTATAACTCTACCTACTGCCCTATATAACTGCTCCTTATAACACTGCCTACTGCCCTATATAACTGCTCTTTATAACTCTACCTACTGCCCTATATAACTGCTCCCTATAACTCTACCTATTGCCCTATATAACTGCTCCTTATAACTCTACCTATTGCCCTATATAACTGCTCCCTATCACACTACCTAATGCTCCATATAACTGCTCCCTATAACTCTACCTACTGCTCCTTATAACTCTACCTACTGCCCTATATAACTGCTCCCTATAACTCTACCTGCTGCCCTATATAACTGCTCCCTATAACTCTCCCTACTGCCCTATATAACTGCTCCCTATAACACTATCTACTGTCCTACTGTATATAACTGCTCCCTATAGCTCTTCCTACTACCCTATATAACTGCTCCCTATAGCTCTTCCTACTGCCCTATATAACTGCTCCCTATAACTCTCCCTACTGCCCTATATAACTGCTCCCTATAACACTACCTACTGCCCTATATAACTGCTCCCTATAACTCTACCTACTGCCCTATATAACTGCTCCCTATAACTCTACCTACTGCCCTATATAACTGCTCCCTATCACACTATCTACTGCCCTATATAACTGCTCCTTATAACTCTACCTACTGCCCTATATAACTGCTCCCTATCACACTACCTACTGCCCTATATAACTGCTCCCTATAATGCTACCTACTACCCTATATAACTGCTCCCTATAATGCTACCTACTGCCCTATATAACTGCTCCCTATAACGCTACCTACTGCCCTATATAACTGCTCCCTATAACGCTACCTACTGCCCTATATAACTGCTCCCTATAACGCTACCTACTGCCCTATATAACTGCTCCCTATAACACTACCTACTGCCCTATATAACTGCTCCCTATAACACTACCTAATGCTCCATATAACTGCTCCCTATAACTCTACCTACTGCTCCCTATAACTCTACCTACTGCCCTATATAACTGCTCCCTATAACTCTACCTGCTGCCCTATATAACTGCTCCCTATAACTCTCCCTACTGCCCTATATAACTGCTCCCTATAACACTACCTACTGTCCTACTGTATATAACTGCTCCCTATAGCTCTTCCTACTACCCTATATAACTGCTCCCTATAGCTCTTCCTACTGCCCTATATAACTGCTCCCTATAACTCTCCCTACTGCCCTATATAACTGCTCCCTATAACACTACCTACTGCCCTATATAACTGCTCCCTATAACTCTACCTACTGCCCTATATAACTGCTCCCTATAACACTACCTACAGTACTGCTCCACATAGTTGCACCCTATATCTCTTGGGTGTGCCCTGTACATGCTTGGAAGTGCCTGTGTGTGTGCCCTGTACATGCCTGCTGTGCCTGTGTGTGCCCCGTACATGCCTGGCAGTGCCAGTGTGTGGTCGCTGGAGTTGTCTGTTCTCTCTCCTCAGAGTCTGCTCATTAATCGCTTCGCCCGTAAGTTTCTGATACTGGGAGGTTACAGCCTCATGGTTCTGACTCTGGGGCTCCTCACTGTGACTCTCTCCCTACAGGTAAGGGGAGGCTCACACTCTCACTACACTTGTTGTGAGTTGTGCACAAGCATCACACGGACCCACTCTAGTAGCTCCGAGTTGCACAAACAGAGCCCTTTCCGATGGGATTGGCACGCTTTGCTATTCCGTCCGTGGGTTTACGTCTCTCCTCTCCTCCCCTAGCACTCTTACACCTGGATGCCCCACTGCAGCGTCGCTCTCGTCTTCACGTTCATTTTCCTGTACGGGGCTGGGCCAGGTAAGCGCAGCTCATCTAAAAGACACGAAATAAACCACTGACCGTCCTGTTCCGGACAACACAACGACCTTCAGCTGGAAATAATAGTGAACAGGAATGATGGTAACATTGTATAGAACCGACTGTGCACAGTAAGGAGCTGTGGCTGCTGTTGTCTGTAACATTGTGTCTTCACTTGTTCTCCAGCGGGCGCCACCATATGTATGTGTGTTGAGATCTTCATGCAGGCTCCTCGGGTCCCGGCCTTCGTCATTTCTGGCTCTTTCAGCTGGATGGGAATGTACTTGCTGGGAATGGTCTTCCCCTATATGGTGGTGAGTAACAGGACCCAAGCAGAGCCCGTATGCATAGGACGTCTTCTGGTGCCCGTGACACATCACCCCTTTCCTGCCGGTCTGACCTCCTGGGGCTTCTTCTCCTCCTGCCCTAAACTCGCAGGTGTCGTACCCTTTTTTGGCAGCAAGCTTCGGTGTCCGTGTGACATTGTCCCAAACAGGCAGCAGGTTGTTAGGCCTGGATTATAGTGCATGCTCGCACGCACGCACAAACATCACGCAAAAAATATTTGTCTTTCCAAAACGCCGGCGCGCGCCTCCATTGATTTTTGGTATATGTCGCGTGCGTGCCGGCACTATAATCTTGGCCTTCGGTTCCTAATCCAGGCTATGACTATCACTCTCTGAGTGAGCAGAGTTTCCCGGTCACTATGTTCCCACTGGAAGTATCTCCCCCACCACTGACAGAAACCCAACGTTGGTGCTGGGTTAACTGACCAGTCTTCACTGACCCGTCACTGCAGCTCCTCACAACCTTCATTGTATGGAGCAACTGAGATTTCATTCCAATGTTGATCATTTAGAATGTTTTTATTGAGACTTATGTATACTAATTATTTATTTGGTAGGATTGCTTGCAGTCAACAGAGCTTGGTCTTCCTGTGTAGCCAAATCAGAGACTTCTTATTAACATATGCAATCAAGAACAAGTTTAAGAGCCAAACCAGGTCAAAGGCCAGTAGGGAATTTTTTAAACAGTGGGCATAACTTTTGACTTTATCATGATTAACAGAGGAGAGTTATGTGCTAGCAAATCAAGCAAAAACCCCCAGCAAATAATGGGACAGCAAGTTGCAAGTTTCTATACAAGATGCCCCTTTCCTTGCTGATAATTGTCCCTCCGTCCTCCTCTCTGTGTTCCAGGGAAGACTCCAGCACTACAGCTTTCTCCTGTTCATGGCGGTTATCATCACTTCAGTGACTTTAATATTCCTGCTCGTTCCCGAAACTAAAGGTAAATCCACAGCGGAAATCTCCAGGGAATTCAACAAGCTGAACTTCAGAAAGCAGCAGAGAGCCAGCAGGCCGGTCAGGCCGGAGTGTGTCCTCAGCACCAAACTGTGACCACCACACAAAGCCCAGGGGTCTCACGGCACGGACACCTTGTATAAGGACTTCCATTCCACAGGCTGACAAATACCAATGAGTTGTCACGCAAAGGGATCTGTGTATTAGGGACATGTTATAGATGACTTGGCACACGGCGCTTTTTCATCTTGTTTTAAAGGGACTTTGCTCTAATATTTCCCCTATAATTTGGGGGGTCCATACCAGGAGTTAGGAAGAGTCACACGACACACTTGTTATCAGGTGGGTTGCAGGGCTGTTGCTAGGGGGCTGGGTAATGCAGCCAATCAGGAAGTAGTGTCAGGAGCCTGGGGGAGGGGCCAAGGAGAGGAGCAAACAGCATGGAGAGGTGAGACGGGTGTGTGGGTGTGGGTGTCTCTCGAGCGCGTCGTACCTTTCACCATTGTGTCCAGTATTTTTGGAGAAGTCGCCTGGCAAACCCTAATTACGTGATTCCTGCTACCCAGCCGGAGCGGCTGCCGGCATCCCCTACGGAGGTCTATATCTCCGGAAGCAGGGGGTCCCCAACGCTGAAATTAATGGGGTTCATCTCCGGAGACCCAACTGCTACAATTCTATGTTCAAACTAAAACACATTTGCCAAAAAACACACCCACTTGGGTTGCTGCATTAGGGGAGCACTGTGGGTCTCGGCCTTCATGTTTACATCTCCCTGTTTTGTCACTTCCTCTTGGTTATTATTATGACATCACTAGTACAAGTGCACTAAGCAGGAAGTGTCCGTTATTGTGTAACTTGATCAATCTGCCATTGAGTTGTTGTTGAATAATTACTTTGCCGACAGAAGAGTTATTGAAGTGACTGGCTGTGGGAGTCAATGAGAGAAGCTGTTGACAGCAGCATGAGTATATAGGCCCAGGCTTTCTAAACTCCGATTGCGCATGCGTGGCCTGCAAGCTCTCACCGTGCATGCGTGGCCAGCAAACTCGGATCGCGCATGCGTGGCCGGCAAACAGATCACGCATGCGCGCGCTCGCCTTTCGCACATGGGCTGGCCAAATCCAGTTCTCTAGGGTCACCAGCAGATCAGGCATTAAGGATATCCCTGCTTCACCCACAGCTCAATCAGTGGGTCAGTCTATAACTGCACTACCTGTGCTGAAGCAGGGTTATCCTTAATGCCTAATCTGTTGGTGGCCCTTGAGGACAGGCGTTTGTCACCCTCGCCCTATCGCATGGAAACTCCCATTGACTACAATCCTCACTGTCACAGTTTAAACGCACCGTCTCGTTTCATTTGTACCCCACTCCTTTTTGAAAACCTGTTTAGGGAGCAGTGGGGGGTCCCCTGAGCTAAGCCGTGTTTATTTCAGCTCCGGGGACCCCCTGGTTTCTGAGATACGTACCGGGAGAAGGTGCTACTGGCAGCGTCCCCTCCTATTGGCTGCGAGATGCGTGGGATTTAAATAACCTGACAATACTGATGGTACTTTCCCCATTATGTATCTCGGGAAGCAAGGGGGGGCGGGAGGGTGGGGGTCTCTCGAGCAGAAATTAACGCGGTTTCGCTCTGGACACGGGAGGGCGAGTGGGACCGGGGAAGGGGACCGGCACCAGAAAAGGGGGGAGTGTGACCGGGAAGAGGGGAGTGGGACCGGGGTGTGGGACCGGGAAAGGGGGGCGTGGGACTGGGGGAGAGGGGAGTGGGACCCTCCGGGGGAGAGGGGAGGGAGACTACCCCGCTCCTTTAATAAATGAACTCCAAAATCCTAATTATATGTTTTTCCACATTGGTGTTTTAAAATATAATTTCTGAGAGTTGTATTAAAGATATAAATTATGTGCTTGTATTTATTTTGTTTGCATAATAGATAATATTTGTAAAAAAAAAAATAACTTCATACTCACAGTATAACTGTCAGTTTCGAACATTTGTATCCTGGTATGTTTGCTGCTTATGTCTGAATGTAAAAGAAATGTAATTATCGCCTCCTAATACGCAGACATCAGGAACACGTACCTCTCACCCCCTCCTAATACACAGGCATCAGGGACATGTACCTCTCACCCCCCCCGCCTAATACACAGGCATCAGGGACATGTACCTCTCACCCCCTCCTAATGCACAGACATCAGGGACATGTAACCCTCATCATCTGGTCTATTATGGCAGGTATATAGACGATATCCTAATTATATGGTCTGGGCCGTTGTAGTTATTGGAAAAATTCATTGTATTTCTTAATGGGAATGACCAAAATATAGTTTTAAGTGGGGAGATCAACCCTGTAGAAATTAATTTTTTGGACTTGAATTTAAAAGCAGTGGATCATCGTATTGTTACTAAAACCGTTTTTAAAAAGGTGGATGCTAATTCCTACCTAGATTACACAAGTAATCACTCTGCTAAATGTCTCAATAATATACCCTACGGGCAATTCCCGAGGATTCGCAGGAATTGCTCTGAGCCAAAGGACTGTGACGATCAATCTGAGGTTCTGAGGCAGAGATTTTTAGAAAAAGGTTACAATACAGACGTGATACAGAATTCCTTTATTAGAAGTCAGCATAGACCTAGGAATACTTTGTTGATACCAAAAAATAAAATTGTAACCACTGATGACAATCAAACACCAATGTTTATTGTTGATTTCTGTAAACAGGAATCCAAGATACGAAAAATAATTCAAAAGCATTGGGATGTGCTACTAATGGACCCCATTCTTCAGAATTAATTAACCGATAGACCGAAGGTAGTTTTTAGAAAGGCAAAAACATCTAAAAAAAAAAACATTTTGGTCCCTAGTGCTTTAAAGGGGTCTAATATTTCGGTTGCAAGTAGTGGGAATTTGTTAAGCAAACCCATTGGGAATCACCGTTGTGGCAAATGTGTTATGTGCCAATATATGTCACAGGACAAGAGTTTTGTAGACCATCAAACAGGGCTACAGCATATATTGAGGCAATTTATCACACGTCAAACCAATTTTATAGTATACGTTATTGATTGCCCATGCAAGAAGTGTTACGTTGGGAAGACCATCCGACCTTTAAAGGTCCGAATCGGTGAACATGTGAATGGCGTCAAAAATGCCAAACGCCATGTAGAAAAGGGGCAAAAAATACACAATTTAGCACAGCATTTTTTGGAACACTACAACGGGGTACCGGACGGGTTACGTTTTAGAGGCCTTGAGGTGATACTAAGGGATATTAGGAAGGGTGATCGGGAACTCAAACTGCTTCAGGGAGAACAGTATTGGATTTACACACTAAGGAGTAAAATAGCAGTCGGATTAAATGATTTGATAGAGCTCAATCCCTTTCTCAGATAATTGTACCCCTTGGGAGTTTAAAATAAATTGAATAATATAAAATGTAAAGTAGTATTAATATTTGGTTCAATAAGGTATCGATGGGTTACCAAAGAAAATTGTAATTGTTAATATTATTTAATTTTTCTTTCCTTTATTCTGTAATAGTTTTTAAATAGTGTATGATGAATATGGTAAGTTAAGGAGGAACTTTTGAGGACAATCAATGGATAAGATGATCATGAGTAGAAGGGATAGTAAGGATAGCTAGTTCTAATGAGTGGTAGGTGTGTTTCACTAGAACCATATATACTATGAGGTTTTTAATGTTTTATGTTTTTTTTAATAATGTACATGTTTTTAAATGTTTTAGAGTGTTTGCATTGGTATGTTTTCATGTGGTTTTGTTTATTACCATCAGAGTATGCTTTAAATATGGTTACACATGTTTTTAGCATTAGGGGTAATTAGGGGGTGGCAGCCTTTATAAGGCTACATCCCGACATGCCCCATCTTCTCCTGATGAAGCGCTAATTAGCGCGAAACGCGTAGAGGGTTCTGTAAGGTCTTCATGTCCAGTTTATGGCGAATACCTGTCCGGTAGAGGAGTCCCTAACCTAGACGGTCCCTGTAAATGCCATTCATTGAGCGCGCAGCCACAGCATAGCTGTGCACGCTCGCGAGATAGCCCGCCCTTCCTCCGGTCACTCATTGAGGTCACTTCCGGTTCCTGTACCCGGCGGTGATCCGCGGTGTATCGTGAGGAGGTCTGTCTAGCGGCAGTGTCGGGCGGGTGTGGGGTCCTCATCGTACATGTAGCAGCACTTGATTGTAAGTCTGTAAGTGCTAAGTGTGTTATTAAAATGTGAATATTACCTAACATCTTGTCCTCTCTGCGCTCCTACCCTTCTCTGTGTTTTTTGGATGTATTTGCCCGGCTGATCAACAGAGAGGGGAGAAGCTGTGGGAGGAAGAAGCTAATCGGAAGAGAACAGATGAGCGCAGCCTCATCATTTGTGGACATGTAACCCTCACCCCCTCCTAATACACAGACATCAGGGACACATACTTCTCACCCCCTCCTAATACACAGACATCAGGGACACATACTTCTCACCCCCTCCTAATACACAGACATCAGGGACACATACTTCTCACCCCCTCCTAATACACAGACATCAGGGACACATACTTCTCACCCCCTCCTAACACACAGACATCAGGGACACATACTTCTCACCCCCTCCTAATACACAGGCATCAGGGACACATACTTCTCACCCCCTCCTAATAAACAGACGTCAGGGACACATACTTCTCACCCCCTCCTAATACACAGGCATCAGGGACACATACTTCTCACCTCCTCCTAATACACAGACATCAGGGACACATACTTCTCACCCCCTCCTAATACACAGATATCAGGGACACATACTTCTCACCCCCTCCTAATACACAGATATCAGGGACACGTACCGCTTACCCCCTCCTGATACACAGACATCAGGGAGATATACCTCTCACCCCCTCAGGTACTGATCAGAGGCCCCCCTCAGCCTTCTGTTTGAAGCTGGGGCAGTGCTGGGATTGGAAGGATTCTGCGATTTACTACTTACCCTTCCACATTCGGCTCCTTCCTACATTCTAGCGCTCCCACGTGCAAAAGTGCAAACTCGTCCCCACCAGGTGTGCAATCCCAGCACTCTAATGTTTGATGGGTTCATGTAACAAAATAATGTGACAGTGCGGAGGGCAGCAGGGTGTCGGGGTGTATAGGGATGGGTATAACAGGGCAGTGAGGGGGACAGTAGGATGTGGGGTGTATAGGGAGGGGTATAACAGGGCAGTGAGGGGGACAGTAGGATGTCGGGGTGTATAGGGAGGGGTATAACAGGGCAGTGAGGGGGACAGTAGGATGTCGGGGTGTATAGAGAGGGGTATAACAGGGCAGTGAGGAGGGCAGCAGGGTGTTGGGGTGTATAGGGAGGGGTATAACAGGGCAGTGAGGGGGCAGCAGGGTGTTGGGGTGTATAGGGAGGGCTATAACAGGGCAGTGAGGAGGGCAGCAGGATGTTGGGGTGTATAGGGAGGGGTATAACAGGGCAGTGAGGAGGGCAGCAGGATGTTGGGGTGTATAGGGAGGGGTATAACAGGGCAGTGAGGGGGCAGCAGGGTGTTGGGGTGTATAGGGAGGGCTATAACAGGGCAGTGAGGAGGGCAGCAGGATGTTGGGGTGTATAGGGAGGGGTATAACAGGGCAGTGAGGGGGCAGCATGGTGTTGGGGTGTATAGGGAGGGGTATAATGGCAGTGAGGGGACAGCAGGATGTCGGGGTGTATAGGGATGGCTATAACAGGGCAGTGAGGGGGACAGTAGGATGCCTGTGTGTATAGGGAGGGGTATAACAGGGCAGTGAGGGGGACAGTAGGATGTCGGGGTGTATAGGGAGGGATATAACAGGGCAGTGAGGGGACAGCAGGGTGTTGGGGTGTATAGAGAGAGGTATAACAGGGCAGTGACAGGACAGCAGGGTGTTGGGGTGTATAGAGAGGGGTATAACAGGGCAGTGACAGGACAGCAGGGTGTTGGGGTGTATAGAGAGGGGTATAACAGGGCAGTGAGGGGGACAGTAGGATGTCGGGGTGTATAGGGAGGGGTATAACAGGGCAGTGAGGGGGACAGTAGGATATCGGGGTGTATAGGGAGGGGTATAACAGGGCAGTGAGGGGGACAGTAGGATGTTGGGGTGTATAGGGAGGGGTATAACAGGGCAGTAGGATATCGGGGTGTATAGGGAGGGGTATAACAGGGCAGTGAGGGGGACAGTAGGATGTCGGGGTGTATAGGGAGGGGTATAACAGGGCAGTGAGGGGGACAGGATGTCAGGGTGTATAAGGAGGGTTTACCTGCAGTGGTGAAGCATCAGGGACACATACTTCTCACCTCCTCCTAATACACAGACATCAGGGACACATACTTCTCACCCCCTCCTAATACACAGATATCAGGGACACATACTTCTCACCCCCTCCTAATACACAGATATCAGGGACACGTACCGCTTACCCCCTCCTGATACACAGACATCAGGGAGATATACCTCTCACCCCCTCAGGTACTGATCAGAGGCCCCCCTCAGCCTTCTGTTTGAAGCTGGGGCAGTGCTGGGATTGGAAGGATTCTGCGATTTACTACTTACCCTTCCACATTCGGCTCCTTCCTACATTCTAGCGCTCCCACGTGCAAAAGTGCACACTCGTCCCCACCAGGTGTGCAATCCCAGCACTCTAATGTTTCATGGGTTCATGTAACAAAATAATGTGACAGTGCGGAGGGCAGCAGGGTGTCGGGGTGTATAGGGTGGGGTATAACAGGGCAGTGAGGGGGACAGTAGGATGTCGGTGTGTATAGGGAGGGGTATAACAGGGCAGTGAGGGGGACAGTAGGATGTGGGGTGTATAGGGAGGGGTATAACAGGGCAGTGAGGGGGACAGTAGGATGTCGGGGTGTATAGGGAGGGGTATAACAGGGCAGTGAGGGGGACAGTAGGATGTCGGGGTGTATAGGGAGGGGTATAACAGGGCAGTGAGGGGACAGCAGGATGTCGGGGTGTATAGGGAGGGGTATAACAGGGCAGCAGGATATTGGGGTGTATAGGGATGGGTATAACAGGGCAGTGAGGGGGACAGTAGGATGTGGGGTGTATAGGGAGGGGTATAACAGGGCAGCAGGGTGTTGGGGTGTATAGGGATGGGTATAACAGGGCAGTGAGGGGGCAGCAGGATGTTGGGGTGTATAGGGAGGGGTATAACAGGGCAGTGAGGGGGCAGCATGGTGTTGGGGTGTATAGGGAGGGGTATAACAGGGCAGTGAGGGGGACAGTAGGATATCGGGGTGTATAGGGAGGGGTATAACAGGGCAGCAGGATATTGGGGTGTATAGGGATGGGTATAACAGGGCAGTGAGGGGGGCAGTAGGATGTCGGGGTGTATAGGGAGGGGTATAACAGGGCAGTGAGGAGGGCAGCAGGATGTTGGGGTGTATAGGGAGGGGTATAACAGGGCAGTGAGGGGACAGCAGGGTGTTGGGGTGTATAGGGAGGGGTATAACAGGGCAGTGAGGGGGACAGTAGGATGTCGGGGTGTATAGGGAGGGGTATAACAGGGCAGTGAGGAGGGCAGCAGGATGTTGGGGTGTATAGGGAGGGGTATAACAGGGCAGTGAGGGGGACAGTAGGATGTCGGGGTGTATAGGGAGGGGTATAACAGGGCAGTGAGGAGGGCAGCAGGATGTTGGGGTGTATAGGGAGGGGTATAACAGGGCAGTGAGGGGACAGCAGGGTGTTGGGGTGTATAGGGAGGGGTATAACAGGGCAGTGAGGGGACAGCAGGGTGTCGGGGTGTATAGGGATGGGTATAACAGGGCAGTGAGGGGGACAGTAGGATGTCGGGGTGTATAGGGAGGGGTATAACAGGGCAGTGAGGGGGACAGTAGGATGTCGGGGTGTATAGGGAGGGGTATAACAGGGCAGTGAGGGGGACAGTAGGATGTTGGGGTGTATAGGGAGGGGTATAACAGGGCAGCAGGATATTGGGGTGTATAGGGATGGGTATAACAGGGCAGTGAGGGGGACAGTAGGATGTCGGGGTGTATAGGGAGGGGTATAACAGGGCAGTGAGGGGGACAGTAGGATGTCGGGGTGTATAGGGAGGGGTATAACAGGGCAGTGAGGGGGACAGTAGGATGTTGGGGTGTATAGGGAGGGGTATAACAGGGCAGTGAGGGGGACAGTAGGATGTCGGGGTGTATAGGGAGGGGTATAACAGGGCAGTGAGGGGGACAGTAGGATGTTGGGGTGTATAGGGAGGGGTATAACAGGGCAGTGAGGGGGACAGTAGGATGTCGGGGTGTATAGGGAGGGGTATAACAGGGCAGTGAGGGGGACAGTAGGATGTCGGGGTGTATAGGGAGGGGTATAATGGCAGTGAGGGGGACAGTAGGATGTCAGGGTGTATAGAGAGGGGTATAACAGGGCAGTGAGGGGGACAGTAGGATGTCGGGGTGTATAGGGAGGGGTATAACAGGGCAGTGAGGGGGACAGTAGGATGTCGGGGTGTATAGGGTGGGGTATAACAGGGCAGTGAGGGGGACAGTAGGATGTCGGGGTGTATAGGGAGGGGTATAACAGGGCAGTGAGGGGGACAGTAGGATATCGGGGTGTATAGGGAGGGGTATAACAGGGCAGTGAGGGGGACAGTAGGATGTCGGGGTGTATAGGGATGGGTATAACAGGGCAGTGAGGGGGACAGTAGGATGTCGGTGTGTATAGGGATGGGTATAACTGGGCAGTGAGGGGGACAGTAGGATGTCGGGGTGTATAGGGAGGGGTATAACAGGGCAGTGAGGGGGACAGTAGGATGTCGGGGTGTATAGGGATGGGTATAACTGGGCAGTGAGGGGGACAGTAGGATGTCGGGGTGTATAGGGAGGGGTATAACAGGGCAGTGAGGGGGACAGTAGGATGTCGGGGTGTATAGGGATGGGTATAACGGCAGTGAGGGGGACAGGATGTCAGGGTGTATAAGGAGGGTTTACCTGCAGTGGTGAAGCTCTTTTACATGTGTGATACAATATTGGTATCAGGTCACCTCGAATTCTTTGTCCAGCTGTGGAAGATCACACCGCCAGACTGCAGGTATCTAAAATGAGACGGTTAAGGATTTAGGTAAAAAAAAAACCTGCAAAGAACTGTCCTGTTCTGGACACGGGAGATCTTCAAATTAGGAACCCCAGAGCAGAGCAGTTTTTCAGATCAAATCTTTAAAACAAGTCATACACTGACCGGGGGCGCATGGTAAAATCCTGAAATAGTACGAGGCAAGCCTGGGCATATAATGACATCTATTGCCCCAAAGGGAGAGGCAGAGGCCCAGCATGGGGCCGCCACCACCACCACAAGGGCAGTAACGGACTGGGAAGTAAACCATTTGTCACCTTCCCCCCTTGCCCCTTAACCCCCAAATGTGGTGGACGGCCCAGAGAGGGGTATTTAGCAGGGCTCCACGATGCTGTGGGCAGTTTTTAACAACTTCCCTCCCACCCTTCCCCAAGTTAAGGTTAAGCAGGACCTACATATTCAGTACCAACAGAGGCGACACCGCGCTGCTCGTCACAGCAACGGCGCAACTGCAGCGCCAGCCAGGTGGGGGATGCTAACAACGTACAAAGAACTGGGCGCCTACATTCGGGTCGGCCCCGGGTAGAGTCCCAAGTATAGACTGGCAGGCTGAAGCCGCTGATTGCGATAGGACCGGCTCTGTAACAAAGAACGAGGTGGAAAGCTGGGCGCCAACTGTACGGGACGGCCCAATCCTCCAGTGGGGGGGGGGGGAGAGTGGTTAAGTGGGCCGGGGGAGGTCAGCCAGTAGGACTTGCCGGTCCTCTCCCCCCACAGTCATATCGCGCTAAGGGCGGGCAGTTAGGGGTATAACAAGTGTAGTTAATATAAAGCTGTGACTTTTTTCTTCCCCTTAACAAGGTGTGGTCTCGTTCATTTTAGGTGGTTTTAATTAAATTAAGGGAAAGATCGGGGGAATATATCTTTAAGGTTGAGGACAGAGTGGCCAGGGAACTTGAGAAGGTGTTATGGGTTGGGGTGGAGAAGCAGCGTTATGCCATTAATAAGCGGAGGGCAGTGTGACACTATGACACCGCGGTTCTGGTTCCTCTCTCTGCACACCCAGGGCTCGGAGCACGCGTCACACTGTGAATACTTAATCCTGCAATTTATTAAAATCCAAACTAAACAGAGCAGGTAAACATTTATCTTGACTCACTTTATGTCTCCAGTGCCAGAGATCAGACAGCAGGACTGCTGTCAGACACTGGAAACCCTCCAGAGATGGCCGCGTCACCCAATGACCTGGTGAGTGCCCGGGGGGCAAGCCCCACAGAGCAGGCTGCCCACGCGCCATACACAGACGCATACACCACACACACACACACATGCCATGCACTATACAATGAGAAAGCTCCATTCACAGACGCATACACCACACACACACACACACACACACATGCCATGCACTATACAATGAGAAAGCTCCATACACAGACGCATACACCACACACACATGCCATGCACTATACAATGAGAAAGCTCCATACACAGATGCATACACCACACACACACACATGCCATGCACTATACAATGAGAAAGCTCCATACACAGACGCATACACCACACACACATGCCATGCACTATACAATGAGAAAGCTCCATACACAGACGCATACACCACACACACACACACACACACACACAATGCACTATACAATGAGAAAGCTCCATACAAAGACGCATACACCACACACACACACACACACACACCATGCACTATACAATGAGAAAGCTCCATACACAGACGCATACACCACACACACACCATGCACTATACAATGAGAAAGCTCCATACACAGACGCATACACCACACACACACAATGCACTATACAATGAGAAAGCTCCATACAAAAGCACAATTAACACACACCACATATACTGTATTTGTACACCAGGGATGGGAATTTCTCGGATGTGTGTGCCTAAAATGTTGTCCCTGGCGCCTGTGTTTGGCCGAGGGGCCATGGCGACCCCAAAACATCACACGGTTGTTTTCATTTTGTATTTTAAGGGCTTGAATAAAAGGTCTTCTTTTTAATACTCCATAGTGCTGTCAACAACCCCAATTTTTTTGGGGTGTATATGTATATATATATATATATATATAATCAAAGGCTCCTTACCAGGCAGACCAGAGAATCCAGGGAATCCAAAGCAGGCACAGCAAGGAAGAGACAGCACACTTGTTAGCAAAAAGAATTGTATTAGTGAAGCAGGCACAAAACACCAACGTTTCGGTCCTAAAAACAGGACCTTTATCAAGGGAGCACTCCCTTGATAAAGGTCCTGTTTTTAGGACCGAAACGTTGGTGTTTTGTGCCTGCTTCACTAATACAATTCTTTTTGCTAACAAGTGTGCTGTCTCTTCCTTGCTGTGCCTGCTTTGGATTCCCTGGATTCTCTGGTCTGCCTGGTAAGGAGCCTTTGATTGTATTCATTCATATGGGACTAAGCACCTGTCCTCATCTGTATTTGTGTGCCATCTGCTCTGTTACCTATATATATATATTGTGACATAGTCCAAAGATGTTAGGCAGCTTTCTGCCCCATTTTAGAGCAGAAAGTGCAGGAATAGCTAAAAATGATCCGTTCCACAGCTTCCCATTAACTCAGGCAGCTGGATGGAAAATCCAGAGCACAGATTACAATGGCTCTAGTTCTCCCTCACCTGCTCTTCTAATCACAAGCACAGGTATTTAGAGCAGAGAGGTTTTGCATTTCACTCTCTCTCCTTGGAGCCTGGGGGCTGGGGGTGTCGCTACTCTCCTGCATCCAGTATCGAGGTTGACGGCCTCTCCACGTATCACAGTACCAGAGGATTTGCCTGGACACCCCAAACAGATAAGACAAACAAATGGTTACTGCTGTTGCTAAAAGACTGTGCTGTATCTTGTGACCCTAAATGAGAGAGCATTGTTTTAAGCTGGGGAACCAGTTTAGTTGGCCAGCAGCTGTTAGAGAGACTGATTTTGATGTGTAGTTAGATCCCTGAAAGGGATAGGATTTTGTTTATATAGTTTGGTTTCTTTTTACTTGAAATAACAGTGTGGGAAATACTGTAACAATGAAATGAGTGAACTGCTGAATGAAAGTATCTGAGTACCTCTAACCTACACATGTTAAAGCTGCAGTACCTTACTTGGATGAAAATAAAGCAGGCAGAAGCCTGAGTTAAGCAGCTTAATACTTTGTACGATCCTGTTTTTGTATTAAATAACCCTAGAAGACTGTGTCGGGAAGAACCCAGACAGACGTCAGCACTACAAAAGAGGGGCGTTTGTCACAATATATATATATATATACATACATACCTATATAGTGAGTGGGTTCCATGTAAAATGGATTTCAGGCAAAAGGTGACACGCTGTGCTCATTTGCATGTCATTTCCCAGAATCCCTTGCTGCAGTGGAAGCACTGTATGCTAGGTGATAATGGTGAAAGGCAGGGTGCAGACCTGTCTGTAATTGCGCTCATAAGTGATCTTTTTATTTGCTATATATAAATATATATACCTAAGACATTATTTATATATACATACCGTAAATATATACACACCATAAATACCATCCATCATATATATAAATACACTCCATCCATACATAGTGTTGCCAGGTTGCTTCTCCAAAAATACTGGACACAATATACACTCGAGACACATGCACGTGCGAGACACACACATCTCACCTCTCCACTCCATGCTGTTTCCTCCTCTCCTTGGCCCCACCCTGAGACTCCTGACACCTCCTCCTGATTGGCTGCTGTTGGGTAATGCAGCCAATCAGGATGGAGGAAGCTGCCCAGCCCTCTAGCAACAGCCCTGATCTCTCCCTGCTCGAGGAAATCCCACGACCACCAAACCCGTTAGGTCACTATGTCCAGAGAAGTAATACCGGTATCCACATACACGCCCAGAGAGGTAATACCGGTATACACATACACGCCCAGAGAGGTATACACATACACGCCCAGAGAGGTAATACCGGTATACACATACACGCCCAGAGAGGTAATACCGGTATACACATACACGCCCAGAGAGGTAATACCGATATACACATACACGCCCAGAGAGGTAATACCGGTATATACATACACGCCCAGAGAGGTAATACCGGTAGACACATACACACCCAGAGAGGTAATACCACTATACACATACACGCCCAGAGTGGTAATACCGGTATACACATACACGCCCAGAGTGGTAATACCGGTATACACATACACGCCCAGAGAGGTAATACCGGTATACACATACATGCCCAGAGAGGTAATACCGGTATACACATACACACCCAGAGAGATAATACCGGTATACACATACACGCCCAGAGACGTAATACCGGTATACACATACACGCCCAGAGAGGTAATACCGGTATACACATACACACCCAGAGACGTAATACCGGTATACACATACACACCCAGAGAGATAATACCGGTATACACATACACGCCCAGAGAGGTAATACCGGTATACACATACACGCCCAGAGAGGTAGTACCGGTATACACATACACGCCCAGAGAGGTAATACCGGTATACACACACACGCCCAGAGAGGTAATACCGGTATACACATACACGCCCAAAGAGGTAATACCGGTATACACATATACGCCCAGAGTGGTAATACCGGTATACACATACACGCCCAGAGAGGTAATACCGGTATACACGTACACGCCCAGAGAGGTAATACCGGTATACACATACACGCCCAGAGAGGTAATACCGGTATACACATACACGTCCAGAGAGGTAATACCGGTATACACATACACGTCCAGAGAGGCAATACCGGTATACACATACACGTCCAGAGAGGTAATACCGGTATACACATACACGCCCAGAGAGGCAATACCGGTATACACATACATGTCCAGAGAGGTAATACCGGTATACACATACACGTCCAGAGAGGTAATACCGGTATACACATACACGCCCAGAGAGGTAATGCCGGTATACACATACACGCCCAGAGAGGTAATACCGGTATACACATACACGTCCAGAGAGGTAATACCGGTATACACATACACGCCCAGAGAGGTAATGCCGGTATACACATACACGCCCAGAGAGGTAATACCGGTATACACATACATGCCCAGAGAGGTAATACCGGTATACACATACACGCCCAGAGAGGCAATACCGGTATACACATATACGCCCAGAGAGGCAATACCGGTATACACATATACGCCCAGAGAGGCAATACCGGTATACACATATACGCCCAGAGAGGTAATACCGGTATACACATACACGTTCAGAGAGGTAATACCGGTATACACATACACGCCCAGAGAGGTAATACCGGTATACACATATACGCCCAGAGAGGTAATACCGGTATACACATACACGCCCAGAGAGGTAATACCGGTATACACATACACGCCCAGAGAGGTAATACCGGTATACACATATACGCCCAGAGAGGTAATACCGGTATACACATATACGCCCAGAGAGGTAATACCGGTATACGTATACACGCCCAGAGAGGTAATACCGGTATACACATACACGCCCAGAGAGGTAATACCGGTATACGTATACACGCCCAGAGAGGTAATACCGGTATACGTATACACGCCCAGAGAGGTAATACCGGTATACACATACACGCCCAGAGAGGTAATACCGGTATACGTATACACGCCCAGAGAGGTAATACCGGAATACACATACACGCCCAGAGAGGTAATACCGGTATACGTATACACGCCCAGAGAGGTAATACCGGTATACGTATACACGCCCAGAGAGGTAATACCGGTATACACATACACGCCCAGAGAGGTAATACCGGTATACGTATACACGCCCAGAGAGGTAATACCGGAATACACATACACGCCCAGAGAGGTAATACCGGTATACACATACACGCCCAGAGAGGTAATACCGGTATACGTATACACGCCCAGAGAGGTAATACCGGAATACACATACACGCCCAGAGAGGTAATACCGGTATACACATACATGTCCAGAGAGGTAATACCGGTATACACATATACGCCCAGAGAGGTAATACCGGTATACACATATACGCCCAGAGAGGTAATACCGGTATACGTATACACGTCCAGAGAGGCAATACCGGTATACACATACACGCCCAGAGAGGTAATACCGGTATACACATACACACCCAGAGAGGTAATACCGGTATACACATACACGCCCAGAGAGGTAATACCGGTATACACATACACGCCCAGAGAGGTAATACCGGTATACATATACACGCCCAGAGAGGTAATACCGGTATACACATACACGCCCAGAGAGGTAATACCGGTATACGTATACACGCCCAGAGAGGTAATACCGGAATACACATACACGCCCAGAGAGGTAATACCGGTATACACATACACGCCCAGAGAGGTAATACCGGTATACGTATACACGCCCAGAGAGGTAATACCGGAATACACATACACGCCCAGAGAGGTAATACCGGTATACACATACATGTCCAGAGAGGTAATACCGGTATACACATACACGCCCAGAGAGGTAATACCGGTATACACATACATGTCCAGAGAGGTAATACCGGTAAACACATACACGCCCAGAGAGGTAATACCAGTATACACATACACGCCCAGAGAGGTAATACCGGTATACACATACACGCCCAGAGAGGTAATACCGGTATACACATACACGCCCAGAGAGGTAATACCGGTATACACATACACGCCCAGAGAGGTAATACCGGTATACACGCCCAGAGAGGTAATACCGGTATACACATACACGCCGAGAGAGGTAATACCGGTATACACATACACGCCCAGAGAGGTAATACCGGTATCCACATACACGCCCAGAGAGGTAATACCGGTATACGTATACACGCCCAGAGAGGTAATACCGGAATACACATACACGCCCAGAGAGGTAATACCGGTATACGTATACACGCCCAGAGAGGTAATACCGGAATACACATACACGCCCAGAGAGGTAATACCGGTATACACATACACGCCCAGAGAGGTAATACCGGTATACGTATACACGCCCAGAGAGGTAATACCGGAATACACATACACGCCCAGAGAGGTAATACCGGTATACACATACATGTCCAGAGAGGTAATACCGGTATACACATACACGCCCAGAGAGGTAATACCGGTATACACATACATGTCCAGAGAGGTAATACCGGTATACACATACACGCCCAGAAAGGTAATACCAGTATACACATACACGCCCAGAGAGGTAATACCGGTATACACATACACGCCCAGAGAGGTAATACCGGTATACACGCCCAGAGAGGTAATACCGGTATACACATACACACCCAGAGAGGTAATACCGGTATACACATACACGCCCAGAGAGGTAATACCGGTATACACATACACGCCCAGAGAGGTAATACCGGTATACACATACATGCCCAGAGAGGTAATACCGGTATACACATACACGCCCAGAGAGGTAATACCGGTATACACATACACGCCCAGAGAGGTAATACCGGTATACACGCCCAGAGAGGTAATACCGGTATACACATACACGCCGAGAGAGGTAATACCGGTATACACATACACGCCCAGAGAGGTAATACCGGTATACACATACACGCCCAGAGAGGTAATACCGGTATACACATACACGCCCAGAGAGGTAATACCGGTATACACTTAAATGTCCAGTATTACCTCTAATGTTTTACTGGACAGTGTCCAAATACAGGACAGTCTGGTTCAATACTGGACACCTGGTAACCATAGCCATACATCATATATACGCACATACAAACCATCCATACATCATATACACGCACATACATTAGATAGATACATAATTAGATTGTAAGCTCTTCGGAGCAGGGACTCCTTTTCCTAAATGTTACTTTTATGTCTGAAGCACTTCTCCCCATTATGTGTTATCTGTATTATTTGTTATTTACAGTATATGATTGTCACGTGTATTACTGCTGTGAAGCGCTATGTATATTAATGGTGCCTCACACACACGCGCGCATGCGCAATCGGCACTTTCCGGCTGCTCTTGCGCATGCGCAACCGTCAAGTTTCGATCGTGCATGCCCATGAGCGACTGGCAAACGCATTTCGCGCATGCGCAGTCAGCAAATGCCGATCGCGCATGCGTGACATTTGTCCTGGTTTTCCCCGGGACAAATCTGCATACATACATACATGATACACCCCCCCCCCCCCTCCCCAAAATATTATCCACGAGAGAAGTGGAGCTGATGGGCTCTGCAGCACCACCAGCTGGCTGGAGCCGCACACAGCTTATCACTGCTGCCCAATTTTGTTTAGATCTGACCAGCGCCCCCCCCCCTCCCCCCTGTGAGGGGCAGAGAAACATTGTGCAAACCGGGAGTAATTACACTCTCATTCTGCACCTGTGTCATATCTTTGTGTTTCTTTCATTCTGTACTTGTTGAGTATATTATATTATTCTGTTGTGCCTCACCATGTAATTGTGCTGCATCATTGTGCCCCACTGTGTAATTGTGTTGTATCATTGTCTCACACTTTGTAGTTGTGTTGTTTCATTGTGTCACACTGTAGTTGTGCTGAATCATTGTGTAGTTGTGCTGTATGATTGCATTGCACTGTGTAGTTGTCCTGTATGAATGCGTTGCACTGTGTAATTGTGCTGTATCGTTGTGTCGCACTGTGTAATTCTGTTGCATCATTGTGCCCCACTGTGTAATTGTCTTGTATCATTGTCTCACACTTTGTAGTTGTGTTGTTTCATTGTCACACTGTAGTTGTGCTTAATGATTGTGTAGTTATGCTGTATGATTGCATTGCACTGTGTAATTGTGCTGTATCATTGTGTCGCACGGTGTAATTGTGCTGTACCATTGTGTCGCACGGTGTAATTGTCTTGCATCATTGTCTCACACTTTGTAGTTGTGTTGTTTCATTGTGTCACACTGTAGTTGTGCTGAATCATTGTGTAGTTGTGCTGTATGATTGCATTGCACTGTGTAGTTGTCCTGTATGAATGCGTTGAAATGTGTAATTGTGCTGTATCGTTGTGTCGCACTGTGTAATTCTGTTGCATCATTGTGCCCCAATGTGTAATTGTCTTGTATCATTGTCTCACACTTTGTAGTTGTGTTGTTTCATTGTGTCACACTGTAGTTGTGCTGAATGATTGTGTAGATGTCCTGTATGATTGCGTTGCACTGTGTAATTGTGCTGTATCATTGTGTCGCACGGTGTAATTGTGCTGTACCATTGTGTCGCACGGTGTAATTGTGCTGCACCATTGTGTCGCACGGTGTAATTGTGCTGTACCATTGTGTCGCACGGTGTAATTGTGCTGCACCATTGTGTCGCACGGTGTAATTGTGCTGCACCATTGTGTCGCACGGTGTAATTGTGCTGCACCATTGTGTCGCACGGTGTAATTGTGCTGTACCATTGTGTCGCACGGTGTAATTGTGCTGCACCATTGTGTCGCACGGTGTAATTGTGCTGTACCATTGTGTCGCACGGTGTAATTGTGCTGCACCATTGTGTCGCACGGTGTAATTGTGCTGCACCATTGTGTCGCACGGTGTAATTGTGCTGTACCATTGTGTCGCACGGTGTAATTGTGCTGTACCATTGTGTCGCACGGTGTAATTGTGCTGTACCATTGTGTCGCACGGTGTAATTGTGCTGTACCATTGTGTCGCACGGTGTAATTGTGCTGTACCATTGTGTCGCACGGTGTAATTGTGCTGTACCATTGTGTCGCACGGTGTAATTGTGCTGTACCATTGTGTCGCACGGTGTAATTGTGCTGCACCATTGTGTCGCACTGTGTCATTGTGTTGCTCAGGTTCAGTACCGCGGCCTGTTCCTGATGATCCTTGTGTTGGGTATCGGGGGTACCTTTCAGTATGGGTTCCACATCTCCGTCCTGAACGCCCCCTCCCCGGTGAGTATACTGTGCAGCCGCCACTGGGGTGGAACCTGTGACCAAAATAGCAATATTCCAAGAAGGGTTTAAGTGAATTGAAATGCGCTGCTTAAGGGCAGGTAAAAACCAGTGGCAGAGCAGAGGTCCTAACTGTATTGTGGACACACATTTGGGCCATTGAGTGTCCCGCAGTCACTCGATAAGACAGGCTGCCCTGTATCCCGGCATATAATGTCCCTGGAATGTATCTACCCTGGGGATGTGAGCGAGCGATGTGTGTTCTTCTGCGCCTCTTCCAGTACATGAAAGCGTTCATCAACAGCACGTGGATACATCGTTACAGCTCACCCATCAGTGACAATACCCTGAGGATACTCTGGTCATTCATTGTGTCCAGTTACTGCATTGGAGGTATTGTGGGAGTCATGGGATCAGGATACCTACCGGACAAATACGGAAAGTAAGTGCATGTCAAGTGGCATACCTGTGTGGGGCGGAAATCCTCGGAAATATATGGGGGTTGTTGATTAAACACTGATTGAATCAGAGTGGAGAAGGGGCAGCTCAGTGAGTGAAGACACTGACTGGCACTGAATTTGCAGCAGGGGAACCTGGTTCAATTCCCGGTGTCGGCTCCCTGTGACCTTGGGCAAGTCACTTTATCTCCCTGTGCCTCAGGCACCAAAAATATAGATTGTAAGCTCTGTGGGGCAGGGGCCTGTGCCTGCAAAATGTCTTCTAAAGTGCTACGTAAAACTAGCAGCGCTATACAAGAACAAACAATTATAATCACTTTAGATTTAGAATGGAAAATCCGATTGACTTCATGTATAACCCCAAAGTACAGTACTGCCCTCTCCTGTGCTGATATATACAGTACTGCCCGCTCCTCTCCTGTGCTGATACATACAGTACTGCCCGCTCCTCTCCTGCGCTGATACATACAGTACTGCCCGCTCCTCTCCTGCGCTGATACATACAGTACTGCCCGCTCCTCTCCTGCACTGATAAATACAGTACTGCCCGCTCCTCTCCTGCACTGATAAATACAGTACTGCCCGCTCCTGCACTGATAAATACAGTACTGCCCGCTCCTCTCCTGCGCTGATACATACAGTACTGCCCGCTCCTGCACTGATAAATACAGTACTGCCCGCTCCTCTCCTGCGCTGATACATACAGTACTGCCCGCTCCTCTCCTGCGCTGATAAATACAGTACTGCCCACTCCTCTCCTGCGCTGATATATACAGTACTGCCCGCTCCTCCACTGCGCTGATATATACAGTACTGCCCGCTCCTCTCCTGCGCTGATAATTACAGTACTGCCCGCTCCTCTCCTGCGCTAATAAATACAGTACTGCCTGCTCCTCTCCTGTGCTGATAAATACAGTACTGGCCGCTCCTCTCCTGTGCTGATAAATACAGTACTGCCCGCTCCTGTGCTGATAAATACAGTACTGCTCCTCTCCTGCGCTGATACATACAGTACTGCCCGCTCCTCTCCTGCGCTGATACATACAGTACTGCCCGCTCCTCTCCTGCGCTGATAAATACAGTACTGCCCGATCCTCTTCTGTACTGATAAATACAGTACTGCCCGCTCCTCTCCTGCGCTGATAAATAAAGTACTGCCCGCTCCTCTCCTGCGCTGATACATACAGTACTGCCCGCTCCTCTCCTGCGCTGATACATACAGTACTGCCCGCTCCTCTCCTGCGCTGATAAATACAGTACTGCCCGCTCCTCTCCTGCGCTGATAAATACAGTACTGCCCGCTCCTCTCCTGCGCTGATACATACAGTACTTACTGCCCGCTCCTCTCCTGCGCTGATACATACAGTACTGCCCGCTCCTGTGCTGATATATACAGTACTGCCCGCTCCTGTGCTGATATATACAGTACTGCCCGCTCCTCTCCTGTGCGTATATATACTGTACTGCCCTCTCCTCACTTGGTCACTATTTCCCAATGTAAGGGGAGGAGCGGGACAGTATTTATCAGTGCACCGGCATTAGGAAGCTGACTGGAGGGGGGAAGCTCCCAGCTGCGGCTGCAACGTCCCTTCTGCTTGTTCACCGTATGTATATACAGCTCAACCCCATTATAACGCTGTGCTTGGGAATCGCATCGCGTTAGAAATAATGTACAATTGTATGCATTGTACAAAACAGTATTTCCGACACCAATAATCATGTTGTCAAGTATTCATAAATACGAAAATTGGGGGCCGCGCTCGCATCGCGTTATAAGCGGATTCGCGCTGTAACGGATCGCGTTATAACGGGGTTGAGCTGTATGTAGGTAATGTGCGGACCTTTTAATGGCTCGAGGGCTAAATATGCGGGGCCGTTTACGTATATCACATTTCCCAACACTGTGCTATAGAATGAGAATAATAAAACAGCTGTGGGATTGTCTCACAGACGCCTTCTCTCCTGTCCCTGTCCTTGTGTCTGTGTCACATGACGACACCATGTTCTGGACACACCAGGAGAGTCTGAGACATAAGTGATTAACTATTTCCTGGCCTGTGCCACATTGCAGAAAAAGAAGCCAGCTCTGCAGTGACCTGATACCCTTGGTAGCGGCTCTGCTAATTGGCTGCAGTGAGGTGTCCAAGTCCTTTGAGATGATTCTGATTGGCCGACTCCTTTTTGGCATCAACGCAGGTAAGCCCCTTTAAGCTCACCAGATCCTCACCCTTGCTCCATACGGAGGGCTGCACATTGCAGGCCCCCTTTTGCAGCTGCAGGCTGCTAAGTTTCGTGGTTGTTCTGTGACCTTTAACCCTTCAGATTAGGTTCCATCCTGCAGGGTTCGGCCTCAACCTCCACGCTCAGTACGCCAGTGAAATCGCACCTAAGAGCCTGCGCGGTTTCACCAACACCAGCGTCGCCATCTTTGTGGTAGCCGGAAAACTGTTTGGTCAGATATTCGGGCTCAGGTGGGTGAGCAACGAATTATCAATATCACTGTCATGTCATGAACATGTCTTGTCATAGAACCCTGTCACATCATCCTATCGCTGTCAGATCATCATCAAGTCACTGTCATATCATTATCATATTGGCATATCACTGTCATATTATTATATTATTGTCATATTATCATATCATTATCATATCACTGTCACATTATCCTATCACTGTCAGATCATTATCATATTGGCATATCAGTCATATTATCATATCATTATCATATCATTGTCATATTATCATATCATTATCATATCATTGTCATATTATCATATCATTATCATATAATTGTCATGTAGCCAGGTCCCCTCTGGCTCCCCGGTCATTCCGGTCCCTCTCGCTTACCTCCACCAGGGTGGGGGCTGCTGCGGGGGCGCCCGGCGGCGTCCGAAGCAGGGCGTCGCCATCGTCTTTTGGCTCACGCATGCGCAGACGCGATGCGGCGGCCATTTTGGTGTGGGAGAACTAGCACAAGAGGCACTCCGTAGTGCATGGACCCCTAGAAATCGCGCATGCGCAGTTAGGGCGATGCGGCGGCCATTACAGTGTTGCACAGGCTCCATGGAGAGTAGCGGCGGCCATTGCACAGCGCGCACGCGGCCCCAATGTTAAAGAGGGCCATAACGGACTACAACTCCCAGCAGCCTCTGGGGACTGCCCTTTAACCCAGTTCACATGCAGCCAGACAGCAAATAGTGTTTGCAGCTTCTCCTGCTGGAGAAGGATACATTGTATGGGCAATGTGCTGGAAGTCAGTCAGACTGAGGAGACAGTGGGGGAAGGAAGGGGGGCAGAGAGCAGCGAGCTTCTGCCCTCGGCCAGAAGTACCCCGGGCGAGAGTTGAAGCCCTGATTCCCCACTTGTGATGGTGGGTGTTCATAGGGACAGGCCCTTAGGTAAGGACCCTGTGCCCCTTCAACTGTGTGCTAGGCAGGGACTTAGTGATAGGCCCTGCTGCAGTTCCTTAGTGCAGGGACCCAGTGATAGTGCCTGCTGCATGTTCCTGTATGCTGTGTTGCTGATCCAGAGACTGTCCTTACGGTGGGACGTCCGGCTGGACCCCATCCCACGCGGAGGTACAGATCAGCGCTGGACCAAGTGGATCCGTTAGGCCCTTTGCGAAGGCACCCAGGTGCAGGGGCACCTGGGCAGGTATTTACACCCTTCCAAACGTGCACCAACTTTACCTCGCTCCTCACATGTGACAGGCCTGTTCACACACTTGGGTGGGCTTGGACTCTCTGGACACTGGGTTGGGAAGGGGGTGCAAGGGTATAGCCACCATCTAAAGGCAGAAGGTGGCCGCCATATATTGTTGTGTATTGTTTTATGTTTGATTCTTCATATAGTAAACTGTTATACTTATACTCCTGTGTATGTGGTTACTATATGTGGGTCCTGTATAGGGAACCTTCTACACTCCTAGAATCCTACACAGGTGGAGGCGCTGTAAGTAAGATCGTTCCAGAGGATTCACCCCAGGCTCTCACTGGCGGAGGCTCAGACCAGCTGTGAGCCTAACAGGTATATTGCACCACACCTGGTAACATATAGGTTCTCCCTCATATGCACTCTATCTGCGATTGGGGCTGGGGGAATACCCTTTACAGTCATATCAGTCATATTATCATATCATTGTCATATTATCATATCATCTCATCATATCAGTCATATTATCATATCATTATCATATTATCATATCATTATCATATCATTGTCATATTATCATATCATTATCATATTATCATATCATTGTCATATTATCATATCATTATCATATCAGTCATATTATCATATCAGTCATATTATCATATAATTATCATATTATCATATCAGTCATATTATCATATCATTATCATATCAGTCATATTATCATATCACTGTCATATTATTATATCTGCCATATTATCATATCATAGTGTCATATTATCATATCTCTGTCATATTATCATATCACTGTCACATCACAGGACACCCCCAGAGTCCCCTGTGTTTTGTGCCCTGTCACAGACATGACTGATGCCCTTGCTCTCACACAGTGAGGTCTTGGGGACGGTGTCCTGCTGGCCCGTGCTCCTGGCTATGAGCGGGATCTGGGCACTGGCCCAGCTGGTTACCCTGCCTTTCTTCCCAGAGTCCCCACCCTACCTCCTGATGCAGCGTGGGGACAAGGATGGATACATGAGAGGTACTGTACAGATGACTGCTGCAGCTCTGCGCTCCTCCACTGACTTGTGCTCTTACACTGCCAGAGTGTGTGTGTCAAAAGGAAATGATATATATATATATATATTGTAACAAACGGCTCCCATACATAGCACTACCGTCTGTCCGGGCTCTTTATGACACCGTCTTCTTGGGTTAACAAAGAGAACACTTAGCACAATATTGGATCATTCAGGCTTCTGCCTGTTTTTATTCCGTCCCAGTATGGGGACTGCAACTTAAACGGATATATATATTTGAGGATCTCCGTCCTTAACCTTCAGTGGGTTATGCTTCATAACAATGACAGACAATATAATTCAGGCACACTGTCACTTTAAGTGAAAACCAAAGCAGAAAATGAAAGCCTACTCCATGATGTCTAACTCACACACTTGCTGGCTATCTCCAGTTACCAGTTTTAAACAGCTCATTGTAATGTACAATACTAATAATAATAATAGCATGTTCTTATATAGCACTGCTAGTTTTACGTAGCGCTTTACAGAGACATTTTGCAGGCACATGTTCCTGCCCCGTGGAGCTTACAATCGATGTTTGTGGTGCCTGAGGCACAGGGAGATAAAGTGACACCAGGAATCGAACCAGGTTCCCCTGCTTCAAACTCAGTGCCAGTCAGTGTCTTTACTCACTGAGCCGCCCCTTCTCCTTACAATAGGAATAACAAGGGATACTTGAAGGGGACTTCCTCCCCTGGATGCAGTACAATATATCCATAGCAGGCAAAGTGCCACATTGGAGTTTCTGCTAGAGAAGGAAGACCCCCTGATCCAGGAAAGAAACCTCTTTACTTTACGCAGTGCCGCTGCTTATTCTTCTTCCCATCCCTCTCCAGCCCTGAATCAGCTGTGGGGGGAGAGAGACCACCAGGCACACACCGAGGAGATGATGGGGGAACACGCCGCCCGCAGGGGTGGCCGGAGTCAGGGTGTCCTGGGGCTGCTGCGGGACCGTACCCTGCGCTGGCAGCTTTACACGCTCGTCTCCATGGGGATCGCTCTGCAGCTGTGCGGGATCAACGCGGTGAGAGACCCCCTCCACCTGCGAACCTCCAGGGAGAGAGTGTACACCCCCCCCCCCTCCCCTCACTTTATAATGTCTGGGGTCACTATATGCCTGATTGCGGTCAGACAATGGCCCAGTGGCAGAGCAGCGCATGGTATAGATTAATAATGACTCTGATTTGTATATATATAGCCCTGCATGTTAGATGTATACTGCTCCACATGCTGTGTATATATATATATATATATATATATATATATATATATATATATATATATACACACATATATATATATATATACATATATATATATATATATACACATATATTTGTATATGTGTATATATATTTTTGTGTGCAGAGCCATGTTCGGTTATTAATCTTCTCCTCCTCCGTTACAGATTTATTTCTATGCCTCCGATGTGTTTGAAGCTGCCGGCTTCCACCTCACACAAATTCCATATATAACGGTGGGGGTGGGCGTCTGTGAGACCCTCGCTGCGATTCTGTGTGTAAGTCTCTGTCCAGGAAAAGGCCGAATTCTGTCACTGTCACTTCTGTCTCTTCAATGGTGTTCCAGCTCTCTCCCCATTTCCTGCTGCAAAGAGCACAACAACTGAACCTGGTTTATCTAGGAAAAGCAACGTCCTGCAAAGCCACGGGACTGTCTTCTATGATAGTATTGCCCCAAACAATGTATGTATGAAATGTTTTACCAGGAAGTAATACACTGAGAGTTACCTCCCGTTTTCAGGTATGTCCTGGCCACAGCGTTATGATAACAATACATGATCAATATACTGTAAATAGAAATATAGGAAAAATTTAGCAGAGACTCTCACATCCACCACCAGTTTAAGTTCTTTCAAATCTAAGGCTGTCTCACATTTTAACCTGGTCTGTAACTGTTTCATACGCTCATAATATATATTTTCTTTAACTGTGCACGCAATGTCTTGTATATAATGCTCATTTATGTAACTGTACTTGTAACCATGTATTATTTGTTTTACTCTGTGCCCAGGACATACTTGAAAACGAGAGGTAACTCTCAATGTATTACTTCCTGGTAAAATATTTTATAAATCTACTATATATTTCTGAAAGCACTGTATGTCTGCGTCCCTAGCGGCAATCTCATTGGTCCCTTGGCCCGCCCGCCCCCGCACACCTCTCATTGGCCTGAGGCGGAGTGACGGGCCAAAGGACACACAGGGACACACACACACACACGTAGGGGGGGTGTTACCTACATTAGCGGGGCTCACAGTGTTAGCAGCACCCGCGCGCACCTCCTTTCCCCGTGTCTCCCGCGCTTTCACCCCGCCCCCCTCCCCCGGCGCCACTACAGTCAGCGGGACACACACACACTATTATTACCCCTTCAGCGCCCCCCCCCCACCCAGTGTCAGCGGCCGTGCGAGACCCCCCTTCTATATCTCCCACCTCTCCCCCCCCACACATATACATGCCCCCCCTCCCCTTTTTTACTCACCATAACTTAACTCAGTATTATGGTTTAGCCTATCCCATAGCCTTTCTTGCATTCCCAGTAAAATCAACCCCACACTGATGAGACCCATCAAGGTCGAAACGGCTGTCTGTGGGTGTTTTTCTGGGTATGCACCTTAACCCTGGCTGTGCTCAAAGCTGTGACCATGTAGCAAGCTTAAGCTTATAGGGAACCATGTTAAAAATGGTTATTGAGGCAAAAAGTGACACTGTGTGCTCATTTGCATGTCATTTCCCAGAATCCCTTGCTGCAGTGGAAGTGCTGTATGCTGGGTGATAATGGGGAAAGGCGGGGTTGCAGACCTGCCTAAGACATGCAGATGAGCATACAGTTATATTTGCATATATATATATATATATATATATATATATATATATATATACATACATACATACATACATACATACATACATACCCATGAACAAACACAGTCCAGGTAAAACGTAATTAATGAGGATTTATTTGCAGGATCGACGTTACTATCCCAAATTGGACCTTTTTCAAGATCCTGTAAAAGGTCCCGTTGGGAATCGTAATAATGCTGATCCTTCAAATAAATCCTCATTAATTACATTTTACTTGATGTCAACTGTTCATGTAACTACCACTTTATTTAACCGCTGCACCTTATTTCAACAATGGTTAAGGTGTGAGATGCTCTGCAGAGTGTGTGCGTGTGTATCTGTGTGTGTGTACACATACACACAATTCCCCTCCTTGTCCGCAGAGCCTGATCGTCGATCACTTCGGGAGACGGCTCCTGCTGCTGGCAGGATACGGGTTCATGGTTCTGGTGCTGGGCCTCCTCACTGTCACCGTCTCCCTGCAGGTAACGGTCACTCCGTGTACTAAACGCCGGTCACTTTGCAGACGATCTTTGCAGCTCCTTGTCGGGCCAGGTCCGTGTCACCGCGAGCAGAGACGCGGGAGCTGACGCTTCCTTCCGGGAGACTCTCCAGTCGGAGCGGGGAGCTGTCGCTTTGCATCATTACCCAGAACAACCTGAGGCTCTAATGCAGAAGCCTAAATCCGGCATTTTCACCGCCGTTTCTTTTATCACCTGCAAGTGTGAAAGACGGAGACAAAGTACAGAGTTTTATGAGGGGGAGACTGATTTGACCTAGCTTGACCCTTACCTCCTGTCCTGGAACAAGTGCTGGAGAAGGAGGAGGGGAGGGAGACTTTATTTCTTTTTTTTAATTTGCAAGGAGAAACAGGGCAGGAAGGAAAAGGGGTTACATAGTGCGGGGGAGCCGGCGCAATCCCACCGTGAGATGCACCAGGATAGACATGGACAGAGAACCCCAATAACCCCCCCCCGAGATGTCCATCCCCAGCCGTACGTCTGGCCAGGTCTCGCTCACATTACCCTCCCTCCCCAGGACAGGTACACCTGGATGCCTCACTGCAGCGTCCTGCTCATCTTCCTGTTTTCTCTATCTTTTGGGACTGGACCAGGTGAGCGATCGGTGACCTGCCGGATGTGAGCGTGCTTCTCTGCCAGCTTCACCTTCCGTGCTAGAGGGACCAGTGACACATCCCCGTATGGACTAGTACACTGTCCCCTCTCCCTGCGCAGGGTGTCACATTGTCCCCTCTCCCAGGGCAGGGTGTCACATTGTCACCTCTCCCGGCACAGGGTGTCACATTGTCCCCTCTCCCAGGGCAGGGTGTCACATTGTCACCTCTCCCTGCGCAGGGCGTCACATTGTCACCTCCCTGCGCAGCGTGTCACAGTGTCCCCTCTCTCTGCACAGGGTGTCACAGTGTCCCCTCTCCCTGCACAGTGTGTCACAGTGTCCCCTCTCCCTGCACAGGGTGTCACATTGTCCCCTCTCCCTGCGCAGGGTGTCACATTGTCCCCTCTCCCTGCACAGGGTGTCACAGTGTCCCCTCTCCCAGGGCAGGGTGTCACAGTGTCCCCTCTCCCTGCACAGGGTGTCACAGTGTCCCCTCTCCCTGCACAGTGTGTCACAGTGTCCCCTCTCCCTGCGCAGGGTGTCACATTGTCACCTCCCTGCGCAGCGTGTCACAGTTTCCCCTCTCCCTGCACAGGGTGTCACAGTGTCCCCTCTCCCTGCACAGTGTGTCACAGTGTCCCCTCTCCCTGCACAGGGTGTCACAGTGTCCCCTCTCCCTGCGCAGGGTGTCACATTGTCCCCTCTCCCTGCACAGGGTGTCACATTGTGTTAGATCAGACCAAGCGTCTGCAGAGTATCTGTCTCCGTCCAAATTGTTTCCTATGTAGGTAGTGCATGCACGAGAAGAATCACACTGACACTAAGTTCAGAATGATAATGCTTCCTTTATTGTTACAGCCCGCGTTTTCTTATATAGGGGCTCAGGGGAGAGATTGTATGCAAAAAGTGGCTATCTTATCTAAGGGTTGTGTGCAAATACATGTCAGTGTCTCATTGGTTCTTGTTAGGTCATGTCCTTGTATGGTCTTGTTATTGTTTAGTGGACACATCAGCTTTGGGTGTAGTTCCGGGTTGGGCGCCATCTTCCATACTCGATGGGAGGAGGAGCTGCGGTAGCCATTTTGAGTAAGGATCATAGGCATAGCGACGTACACATTACAGATGAAGAAATAGGCATTTTATCCAATCCATCACAGCCCCCCCTTGAAATAACTATTTCTGAGTCTGTCCCTATAGGTATACTAACTCATCTGTCCAGATGTGCCTGGGAACTCTTTTGTGCTGTACGTTAGACGAGTCATGGCTTGTCCATGACCCCCCTTGCCACAGACTTTGCACATAAGGAAGTCAGATGCTGTCCCTATGGGTTTATACTATTGTACTTAACTGGGAGGGACTGTAACGGAGTATATGGACCATCTTCCAAGGATGGAGTATTATTGTCTGACTGCAGAAGAAAGGTAGGAGTGCTATTGTCAACAGCTTTGGTCATGAGCTTTTTAAAACATGGGAGAACACAGCAGACAATAATCCCAAGCAAGACAAAAATAATAACTATTGCGATGCCTATTTGGGCAAGAATCTTTTGCCACCCCGTTAGCCAACCAAAATACTGGTCCCATGGGTCAGTAATCCCGGAATTCCTCTTGAGTTCAACTGACAGTTCTTCTAATTTCTTAATGGCTAATGTGACTTTACCATTGGGGCCGGTGTTATCGGGACTGTAGGTGCAACAGGTTCCCGTACCCTCAATCATCTTGCAAACACCTCCCTTCTCGGCTAGAATCATATCTAAAGCCATTCTATTCTGGAAGGTCATATAAGATGTTGGAGCTCATTGGTCCGCAATACCTTGTAATGCATCTCTGGTGTAATTGACAAACCGTTGTTGGTTGTAATACACATAATTAATCCAATCAACGTTTTTATTGATGGTAACTATGGGAATCAGAGATTCAAATCCCGCTTTAACCTGGTCCCTGGCTTTAAATCTACCTTTATGGCCGTGGTTAGCATAACAGGTGTAGTTCCCCTGGTATATTGTAATACCTTCCCCAGGCCTCTGTGATTATAGCGTATTCTTTTTTCCAAACTTCACAGGAGGTGTGGTCCGTGGAGGTGTTGGTGAATAAACTGAGGAAACAGTCTTCATTGTCCTCTGGGATATATTGAGGGGCACTGTGCCCAAATGGGGTCTAGCACTATCACAGACATAACAATTGGATCTATTATGACTGTTTGCACTATATCGCATCCATTCAAGCCACAAATTGGTGTCAGAGAATCCAGTTTCCGTGGCCATAGTATCCTCAAATGTGGGGTTAGCTATTGCCACCATGTTTTCCAATGTATGGAAATGTGGTTTAAGGGGGGTTTTCTCTGGCTCTGGGGTTTTTGGGTTTGACATCTGCCAATCTTTGGAATTATACAAGTCCTGTATTTTGAACTTCCCGTAAGCCCCCCTTGTACCTCCTTTTATCCAGGTCCCTAGAACATATACACCAGCGTCCCCGGGGCTAGGGTTTTCTAAAGTTAGTGTGAGTTTCATTATTTTACCCGTCTTACCACTGACTAGACATGTACCGGTTTTTAGCAAGGCCATCCGACTAATTAGAGACTTGCCATTCTTGTCTTTCCTTGCTAGGCCATTTTGTGGTCGGTATCCCCAATCTGTTCCCGTGTTCCATCCTACTGCTTCCCAGTAATCACATTCCTGTCCCCAGTAGGAATCCGTTACACATACATAAGTGGACGTGCCGTATATAGTACATTGCCAAGGAGTTGAGGGGCAGCTGACTATATTACAATAATGAAAGGAGAAGGTAGCTACATGAGTATTGGATGAATTATACCAAAACGTGACTGCCCCTTCATGTTGGGTGATAGCAACCTCTTGTGCCCCTCCCAAACCCAACAAGCAAAGGGCATATAGAATCATATAGAATCATTTTCCTTCTGAGGTGTCCTCTTTGGGAGCTGGAACCTTCTTGCAATGAGAGGCGTGTATCCAGGTGTTCTTGCCAGCTATTTTGACTGATGTGGCTGTGGTCAACAGAACTTGGAAAGGACCATCATATCTGGGCTCTAGGGAGTGTTCCCTTACAAATTTCTTCACGAGTACCCAGTCTCCGGGCACGAGTCTATGAGTCCCGGTATCTAGATCTGGATCTGGAATAGAAGAAAACACTCGGCCATGTATATTGGTTAGTTCTTGCGCTAGGGCAGTTACATATCTGGTCAAAACATCAGACTGCATTTGTAACTGCTGTGGGTAGTAACAACCAAGTTTGGGGGCAGTACCAAACAGTATCTCAAATGGGGATAGAGCATGTTCCCCTCGTGGGGTGTATCGAACACTGAACAAAGCAATGGGTAGACTATCTGGCCAGGGCATATTTGTTTCCTGGGCCATTTTTAACATTCTAGTTTTCAGTGTGCCATTCATTCTTTCTACCTTTCCGCTACTCTGGGGATGGTATGGGGTGTGGAAAGCAAGGGTGGTCCCTAGCGCGGACCAAATTTCTTTAGCTAACGTAGCAGTGAAAGCGGGGCCTTGGTCGCTTTCTATTACTTCAGGTACCCCATATCTACAAACCACCTCTGTCAGGAGTTTTTTTGCTGTTGTTTTTGCAGTGAGATTGGTGACAGGATAGGCTTCTGGCCATCCTGAAAACATCTACAATTACTAAAGCATATTCAAAACGGCCCAACTATGGCATCTGAATATGGTCAATCTTTATACGCTGGAAAGGGTATAAGGGCCTTGCAAGGTGTTTCTGCGGTGGTTTTTCCACACGTCCTGGGTTACACTTTGCACAAATTGTACATGATTTGCAGAAATTACTAGTCATTGGGGTAATTCCACATAGTATTTGTCGATCAGTGCATTCATAACAGTCTTCGAGAGATGTGCTGCTCCATGTGCCCATTGTACCACAGCAGGATACAGTGCCCGTGGCAGACAAAGTTTCTTTTTGTACTCGTAAATTCCTTCTTGGGGTGATGCACCTCTTTTCTTCCAGCTTTCCTTTTCTTCCTTTGTTGCAGATTCTTGCAACTTCTTCAGATATTCTCGATTCACTGGGAGGTTCTGCATTAACGGAACCATCCTTGTCGTGTCCACTCGATCTCCCACTTCTCGTATCCCGCTGGCAGCTTGTTTTGCCGCGGCATCCGCCAGATGGTTTCCTCTGGCTTCTTCTGTGTTCAGTTTCCCATGGGCTTTTACCTTTAGGATGGCCACATGGCTTGGAGGGAGTAGGGTGTCCATCAGAGCTTATATGGCTGAGCTGTGTTTCACTGGTGTTCCTGCTGCTGTCAGAAATCCCCTGGTTTGCCAAATGACGCCAAAATTGTGTGCTACACCAAAGGCATATCTAGAGTCAGTGTAGATATTCGCCGTGTGTCCTTCTGCCAGTTTACACGCTGCAGTGAGAGCTTGTAGTTCGGCCTCTTGTGCAGATGCTGTTGATGGTAGTGTGCTTGCCAGTAGGACCACAGAGTCTGTGGTGACAGCATAACCCGTATGGTAGGTGCCTTGTTGATCAGCATATCGAGAACCATCCACAAACAGGATTAGATCTGGGTTCTGTATCGGCGTTTCACTCACCGTGGGCAGATGAGCTGTTTCTAGCTTCATGAGTTCGAAGCAATCATGGGGTGGGTCGGCTCCAGCTGTGCTTTGTTCTTGTTCATGTCCCTGCACATCTCCCCCCTCGCGAAGTGGAAGAAGAGTGGAGGGGTTAAGCACTTGGCACAGGAGAAGTGTGACATTATCTGGAATGAGAAGCGAGCATTGTAACCTGAGGTGTCTGGCAGTGGACAGATGTTTTGGCTGTGTCTGATTGAGAATAGCAGCAATGTCATGTGGTGCCAGGAGAATGAGGTCATGCCCTAGAACGATATCCGAAGTTTTATCCAGCAGTGCTTGAGCAGCAAAGACAGCACGAAGACAGGACGGTCCACCACGAGCCACAGCGTCGAGACGGCTGGAGTAATAACCAATAGGTCGACATCAGCCAGCGTGTGGCTGTGTTAACACTCCAGTTGCATGTCCAATTCGTTCTGATACGAAAAGCTTGAAGGGTAAATCATAGTCTGGGAGGCCCAAGGCAGGGGCCTAGGATATTACCTGTTTGAGAACAGTGAAATTCTTGGAAGCCTCTGGGGTCATCTGGAAGGGATTTGTTGTTAAGACATCGTACAATGGTTGCATCAACAGCGAGGCTTCTGGAACACAGGAGCGACAGTACGAAATAAGCTAGCAGCACATATAGCCATGTGCTCTGGTCTAGGGCAGGCAGCTACTGCCAGTAACAACATCATCTTATACCTTGCTGCTTCTCAGGGGTCAGCTTACATCCTGATTACCTAGCTTCCACCTGAGTTAACCCTTATGAGTGCTGGATGAAGCACTCAGACATATGTCTCCCAGGCATAACTGATAGGGGTTGACTTCACACTGTCACATACCTCCCCTGTTTGTGTGTGTCTAGTGTCCCACACGGCTGAAGCCCGACCCTCCACTCCTTCTCTTGACAAAAAATCAGCATTTCCATGGTCCTTTCCAGGTCTATGCTGAATATCAAAAGAGAAGGGTTGGAGGGCCATGTACCACCTGATCAACCTTGAGTTTGTGTCCTTCATGGTGTTTAACCACTTCAAGGGCGCATTGTCAGTGACCAGGGTGAAGTGTACTCCGGTGACATAATGTCTCAAGGCCTCAATTGCCCATTTTACAGCGAAGCACTCCTTCTCAATGACGGAATACCTCACTTCTCTTGGGAACAGCTTCCGGCTGATGAACAGTATGGGGTGTTCAACCCCATCAAATTGCTGGGATAGCACTGCTCCCAGTCCTACCTCTGAGGCATCCGTCTGGATGATGAAGGGCTCTTTAAAATCTGGGCTCCGAAGAGCGGGGCCCTCTGACAGGCACTTTTTTAGCATGTCAAAGGCGTCTTGGCACTCCCAACTCGGGGCACTCTTTTTTGTCAGATCTGTTAGGGGTGCAGAAATTTCTGAAAAATTGGGGATAAACCGCCTGTAATACCCTGCTAACCCCAAAAGGGAGCGGACCTGTGTCTTTGTCTGTGGTGTGGGGATTTCCGTTATGGCGGCCACCTTGCTAGCTAGTGGCCTTACTATCCCTCCCCCAACGGCATAGCCCAAGTATTTTGTAGTGGATTTACCCAGGGCACATTTTTTGGGATTTGCAGTGACCCCTGCTTCTCTTAAGGACGTTAGGACTGCCCTTAACCTTTTTATATGAGGCTGCCAGTGTCTGCTATAGATGACAATGTCATCCAAGTAGGCCACAGCATATGCCCTATGGGGACGTAGTACCTTGTCCATTAATCTTTGGAACGTGGCTGGAGCCCCATGTAACCCAAATGGCATAGTGACGAATTGGTATAAACCGAGAGGGGTGGCGAAGGCAGTTTTGCATTTGGATTCTTCCGCTAGAGGTATCTGCCAATATCCTTTCGTGAGATCTAGGGTGGAGATATACTCTGCTTTACCAAGCGAGTCAAGCAATTCATCCACCCTAGGCATTGGATATGCATCAAATCTGGATACAGCATTTACCTTTCGCAGATCCACGCAAAACCTCACCTTCCCATCTGGTTTAGGGACCAACACTATAGGGCTACACCATTCGCTGTGGGACTCCTCGACAACGCCCAATTCCAACATGTCTATTATCTCCCTCTGTACCAGGTCTTTTCGGCCCTCTGGCAATCTATAGGGACGGGACCGTACTTTTACGCCAGGTTCTGTCTCAATCCTATGGGACACTAAATCAGTCTGCCCTGGCAGTTCAGAAAAAACATCTGGGAACTGGTCACATACATCAAGTAGGTCTGACCTTTGTTCCGTTGTTAACTGCCCTCCCATGGGAACCTGATGGTCATTGTACGTACTACCCTTTGGAAGCTGTGGACCCAAATCCGTCTCTCCTTCCCTAGGGTGGATGAACAGCGATCTCATCGTTTTCCAGGGTTTCAGGAGGTTTACGTGGTAGATTTGTTTACCCTTCCTGGACCCTGGTTGAGAGATCTCATAGTTCACCTCCCCGGTGCGGCGGAGAACTTGGAAAGGACCCTGCCACTTCGCAAGGAGTTTACTCTCTAATGTCGGTAGTAGTAGCATCACTTGGTCCCCAGGTTGGAAGACCCTCAAGCGAGCATTTTGGTTGTACTGCCTTTCTTGATGTTCTTGAGCAGATTGGAGGTTTTCCTGAGCAAACCGACCTATCATGTCTAGGCGGTTTCTAAGGTCCATGACATACTGAAGGGTATTCTTGGAGGGGGAGGACTCCTCCTCCCAGGATTCCTTCAGTAGGTCGAGAATACCCCGAGGTTGGCGTCCATATAGGAGCTCAAACGGGGAGAAGCCTGTGGATGATTGGGGAACTTCTCGTACCGCAAACAACAGGAAAGGGAGAAGTTCATCCCAAGCTCGCTTTTCAGTGTCCACAAACTTTCTAAGCATGGTTTTTAAAGTACGGTTAAACCTCTCTACCAATCCATCAGTCTGAGGATGGTAGACTGAGGTCCTGACGGATTTTACCTCCAATAACTTCAGGACATCCTGCATTAACTTTGCCATGAAATTTGTTCCCTGGTCAGTTAACATTACTTGGGGCAGTCCTACCCTAGAGAACAGTTCTAACAGCCTGTTAGCAACCTGTTTAGCAGTGGCTGATCTCAGAGGGAAGGCCTCAGGATATCTGGTGGCATAATCTACAACGAGTATAAATTTATGTCCCTTCGCAGAGGGTTCTAAAGGTCCGACCAGATCTACCCCAATTTTCTCGAATGGGACGGCTACCAAGGGCAGAGGGACCAAGGGAGCCGGCTTCTGTCCTTTTTGGCTAGTTAACTGGCATTCAGGACATGTCTCACATAGTTTCATGATGTCACCATGTATGCCTGGCCAGTAAAACCGGGACGAGATGCGGTCCGTGGTCTTATCTCTGCCCAAATGACCACCCCATGGGAGAGTATGGGCTAGGGTAAACACTGTTTTAATCAACCCTTTAGGGACTAGCATCTGTCGAATGACCTCCCCTGATTGTGTAACCTTATTCACACGATATAGAATGTCTTTTAACAGTTCAAAATGTGGAAACACTCTTACACCTTGTTCATCCATTATCTTGTTGTTGACCTGTACCACCTTCTCATATTGTCTAGCCAGAGCTGGGTCTTCCCTCTGCCTCTGACGGAAGTCAGGAAGATCCAGGTCTGGCAAAATTCCCGTATCTATCTGTTCCCCACCCTGGTCATCTCCGGCCATGACCTGCAGTCTTTTGGGCTGACTAATGTTACCAAGAGTCCCAGCCTTTCTTAACCAGTCCTCTTTTTCCGCACGTCTCTGTTTACGTGTCTTTGGGACGTGGTGTCTACGGGGAAAAATCTCTGGGGGAAAAGGAAACAAGTCTCCGGGCTTCTCCGGAACCAGAGAAGTAGGCTCCGTAGGAGTAGGGGCCAACAATGTTTCGAAGTAGGGCCAGTCTCGGCCAAGTAGAACAGGAGCAGGTATTCAGAGAGCAACTCCCACTGGTAGGCTAGCCTCTTGATCCTTGATACGCAGTAGAACGTTCGCGGTCGGGTATCTCTTTGTATCCCCATGGATACATTCGATATTCCAAGGAGAGTCATAGGATAGTCTGTTGCTTGGAATTAGGCCCTCTAGGATCAGGGTTTTTCCAGATCCCGAGTCCAGCATGGCTTTTACTATTTTCCCCTCCAAAGATGCTGGGACTAACCATGGATTGTGGTCCCCTCGGAGAGAAGCTGTGGCAGGGGTTTTGCCATATGAACAGTCCATCTCATCATCTCCTGAGTCCGCAAACTCGGTCGTCAGTGGAAGCTCTCGACGGGGCTCGGTGTTTGGACCTCTCCGCTGTTGGATGGGATCCTCCTTTCTGGTTGGTGGAGGTATCCTCTCCACCGGCTGGGTGACGGAAGTCCAGGTTCTCGGGAAATACTGTGGGTGGCGGGCTCCCTTGAGTGATCCAATGGCCACGGACCCGGGACGGGCGTCTCTGTGGGAGTTTGTACCAGGAACCCTCCGAGAGGGGAAAGGGTCTTCCGATCAGGTAAACTGGACCTCCCGAGCTGGCGGGTTGTAGACCCCTCGATTGTCTGCTCGCCTGCCTCTGGCATCACCGGAAGCAACTGGTGTTTGCACGGACCGTTCCCAGCTATCCTGTTGGGTGTCGTCGCCAAGGAAGTTTTCCACCAAGCGGACCGCTGAATCCAGGGAAAATGCAGCGTGTCTTTTTACCCAGGAGCGGGAGGAGGGGGGCAGTATCTGTATGAACTGCTCGAGCACAAACTGTTCAAAGATCTCTGCCTTGGTATGCTTCTCCGGTTGTATCCACCTGGTACATAAGTCTACTTAGCGGTGGGCTACGACCCGGGGTCTGTCTCTGTTTGTATATTTGACTGTCCGGAACCGCTGATGGTAGGTCTCTGGAGTAAGGCCTAGGCGATCCAGAATAGCAGCCTTTAGTTGCTGATAGTCCATGGCCTCGTCTGCTGGAAGAGCTTGATAGGCTGCCTGAGCTTCTCCTATGAGGAGTGGAGCCAGAGTCGTTACCCAGCGTTCAACTGTCCAGCCGTGGCTACCCATTCAAAAGTGAGGACAAAATGCCTCTGGGTCGTCAGTTGGCTTCATTTTAGGCAGCATCATCGGTGGGTTATTTGGAATCCCTGGTCTGACTGGGGCTGGGCCTTCGGCCAGCAGTTGGAGTAGCTTTTCCTCTCGCCGGGCCTGTTGCTCATCTTGCTGAGCTTGATGTTCAGCTTGCTTCTCTGCTAGCTGGAGCTGTTGCTCAAGAAACTGAGAAAAAATTGTCTCCATTTTCTTTCTTTCTGTATGGCCCTTCAGATACAGGGGCCGTCCGACATCCCACTTCTGACACCACCTGTGGCAGGACGGCCTGTAGCCGAGGTCAGGGAACAGTCCACGCGTATAGTTTCAGGATAATGAAAACGTTCAGTGGCTTTATTTCTCCACAGCATACATAACATGCAGGTACACTGTCCCTTTAAACAAAACAAATCCTACTCCACATTGGGAGGACTGACTAACACACCAGGCCTATCTAGCAGGCTGGCTGGCTAAACCATAACCAAACCGTGAGTGTCTTTTAAGCAGTCAGGAAAAACAAATGAACAAGTCTCTTACTTTGGTTGCAGTAGTTAGCTTGATGTATCCGTCTGGCTAGCAGCACATATAGCCATGTGCTCTGGTCTAGGGCAGGCAGCTACTGCCAGTAACAACATCATTTTATACCTTGCTGCTTCTCAGGGGTCAGCTTACATCCTGATTACCTAGCTTCCACCTGAGTTAACCCTTATGAGTGCTGGATGAAGCACTCAGACATATGTCTCCCAGGCATAACTGATAGGGGTTGACTTCACCCTGTCACAGTCCCCTCTCCTGCACAGGGTGTCACATTGTCCCCTCTCCCTGCACAGTGTGTCACAGTGTCCCCTCTCCCTGCACAGGGTGTCACATTGTCCCCTCTCCCTGCACAGGGTGTCACATTGTCCCCTCTCCCTGCACAGGGTGTCACATTGTCCCCTCTCCCTGCACAGGGTGTCACATTGTCCCCTCTCCCTGCACAGGGTGTCATATTGTCCCCTCTCCCTGCACAGGGTGTCACATTGTCCCCTCTCCCTGCACAGGGTGTCACATTGTCCCCTCTCCCTGCAAAGGGTGTCACATTGTCCCCTCTCCCTGCGCTTGGTGTCACATTGTCCCCTCTCCCAGGGCAGGGTGTCACATTTTCCCCTCTCCCTGCGCAGGGTGTCACATTGTCCCCTCTCCCTGTAGATGCTGTCACATTGTCCCCTCTCCCTGCGCAGGGTGTCACATTGTCCCCTCTCCCTGCGCAGGGTGTCACATTGTCCCCTCTCCCTGCGCAGGGTGTCACATTGTCCCCTCTCCCTGTGCAGGGTGTCACATTGTCCCCTCTCCCTGCGCAGGGTGTCACATTGTCCCCTGTCCCTGTAGGTGCTGTGGGCAAAGGAATGGAAGCAGGCACACGGTCTTACTAAAGGTGCAGTTTATTGTGCCACCAAAGGTCCAACGTTTCGGCAAATAGATTGCCTTTATCAAGGAGAGGGCCTGTAGGTGCTGTCACATTGTCCCCTCTCCCAGCGCAGGGTGTCACATTGTCCCCTCTCCCTGCACAGGGTGTCACATTGTCCCCTCTCCCTGCACAGGGTGTCACATTGTCCCCTCTCTCTGCACAGATTGTCACATTGTCCCCTCTCCCTGCAAAGGGTGTCACATTGTCCCCTCTCCCTGCGCTTGGTGTCACATTGTCCCCTCTCCCAGGGCAGGGTGTCACATTGTCCCCTCTCCCTGCGCAGGGTGTCACATTGTCCCCTCTCCCTGTAGATGCTGTCACATTGTCCCATCTCCCTGCGCAGGGTGTCACATTGTCCCCTCTCCCTGCGCAGGGTGTCACATTGTCCCCTCTCCCTGCGCAGGGTGTCACATTGTCCCCTCTCCCTGCGCAGGGTGTCACATTGTCCCCTCTCCCTGCGCAGGGTGTCACATTGTCCCCTCTCCCTGCGCAGGGTGTCACATTGTCCCCTGTCCCTGTAGGTGCTTTCACATTGTCCCCTCTCCCTGCGCAGGGTGTTACATTGTCCCCTCTTCCTGCACAGGGTGTCACATTGTCCCTTCTCCCTGCGCAGGGTGTCGCATTGTCCCCTGTCCCTGTAGGTGCTGTCACATTGTCCCCTCTCCCTGCGCAGGGTGTCACATTGTCCCCTGTCCCTGTAGGTGCTGTCACATTGTCCCCTCTCCCTGCGCAGGGTGTCACATTGTCCCCTCTCCCTGCGCAGGGTGTCACATTGTCCCCTGTCTCTGTAGGTGCTGTCACATTGTCCCCTCTCCCTGCGCAGGGTGTCACATTGTCCCCTCTCCCTGCGCAGGGTGTCACATTGTCCCCTGTCCCTGTAGGTGCTGTCACCATAACTATCAGCCTGGAAATGTTTTCTCCGGAGACCCGAGCTGCAGCGTTCATCGTTGTGGGATTAATTAACTGGATCGGGCTGTTTATCATTGGCATGATCTTCCCCTACGTGGAGGTGAGAGATCGGGAGAGAGGTGTGTGTGTCGTGCGCGAGGATGCTATGCGTTTGGTGTGTTAAAGGTGTGTGTGTTGTGCATGAGGATTCTTTGTGTTCGGTGTGTTAGAGGTGTGTGTGTCGTGCGCGATGAAGTTGTGCGTTAGGTGTGTTAGAGGTTTATGTGGTGGGTGAGGATACTGTGCATTAGGTGTGTTAGTCGTGAGTGTGGTGGGTGAGGATGCTGTGCATTAGGTGTGTTTGAGGATGTTGTGTGTTGTGCGTGAGGATTGTGTGTTGTGCGTGAGGATGTTGTGTGTTGTGTGTGAGGATGCTGTGTGTTGTGCTTGAGGATTGTGTGTGAGGATGTTGTGTGTTGTGCGTGAGGATGCTGTGTGTTGTGCGTGAGGATGTTGTGTGTTGTGCGTGAGGATGCTGTGTGTTGTGCGTGAGGATGCTGTGTGTTGTGCGTGAGGATGCTGTGTGTTAGAGGTGAGTGTGGTGGGTGAGGATGATGTGCGTTAGGTGTGTGGTAGATGAGGATGCTGTGCGTTAGGTGTGTCTGGTGGATGAGGGTGCTGTATTTTAGGTGTGTCTGGTGGATGAGGGTGCTGTATGTTAGGTGTGTCTGGTGGATGAGGGTGCTGTGCGTTAGGTGTGTCTGGTGGATGAGGGTGCTGTATGTTAGGTGTGTCTGGTGGATGAGGGTGCTGTGCGTTAGGTGTGTCTGGTGGATGAGGGTGCTGTATGTTAGGTGTGTCTGGTGGATGAGGGTGCTCTGCGTTAGGTGTGTCTGGTGGATGAGGGTGCTGTATGTTAGGTGTGTCTGGTGGATGAGGGTGCTGTGCGTTAGGTGTGTCTGGTGGATGAGGGTGCTGTATGTTAGGTGTGTCTGGTGGATGAGGGTGCTGTATGTTAGGTGTGTGTGGTTGGTGTACTTATGGGTGCCTGCTGGGTGGGTGTGACTCTGCCAGGTGAGTGTGACTCTGCCGGGTGAGTGTGACTCTGCCGGGTGAGTGTGACTCTGCCGGGCGGGTGGGACTCTGCCGGGTGAGTGTGACTCTGCCGGGCGGGTGGGACTCTGCCGGGTGAGTGTGACTCTGCCGGGCGGGTGGGACTCTGCCGGGCGGGTGTGACTGCCGGGTGAGTGTGACTCTGCCGGGCGGGTGTGACTGCCGGGCAGGTGTGACTCTGCCGGGCGGGTGTGACTCTGCCGGGCGGGTGTGACTCTGCCGGGCGGGTGTGACTCTGCTGGGCGGGTGTGACTCTGCCGGGCGGGTGTGACTCTACCGGGCGGGTGTGGCTCTGCCGGGCGGGACTCTGCCGGGCGGGTGAGACTCTGCCGGGCGGGTGTGACTCTGCCGGGCGGGTGAGACTCTGCTGGGCGGGTGTGACTGCCGGGCGGGTCTGACTCTGCCGGGCGGGTCTGACTGCCGGGCGGGTGTGACTCTGCCCTGTGTCTCTCTAGGCCAGTCTGGGTCCCTTCTGCTTCCTCGTCTTCATCGGTTTCATCGCTTCGTCTGGGATATTTCTGTTCTTCTTCCTCCCGGAGACGAAGGGAAAATCCTGGCTGGAGATCAGTGAAGAATTCAACAAGTTCGACTTCAGGGGGAGACACGGCCTGGTGACCTCAGGGAGCCCACCACAGAGACACGTGGCCTCCACCAAGCTCTGATCTCTGGACAATGACACCCCCCTGCAGGTTCTCAACCTGATCCAGGTCCCATATACAGAGCTCCCAGTCCAGGTTTTTCGGTTGGGACATTTAAACTCGCCCGCTGCATACTGAAAGAGAAGACTCAGCCAGATCTCAGGGCTGCTATTTCCCTGTCTCATTGCAACACCTACTGTAGTTGGGTTTCTTTCAGTTATTTCATATCATGTTGTAATCCTCCCCACAGCGCCCCATGTGCAATCCGTGACCCCTGACCCGAGGTTCTGCGGACAGCAGAGCCTTTCTTACACTGCGACTGTCCGCAACCTGCCCAGTATCAAATCAGGAACGCCTTCACCTTCCAGCTATTCCCACAACCAAATCTCTAACTCCGTGTGCCAAATAAATCACATCACAGGGAGAAAGCTGCTCTGCCTTAATGAATCGCCTTTGGGGGTTTGCAGATATGTGATGGTATATGATATACACCTGTGTCTGTCTGATATACATATGCTTCTGATATACACCTGTCTGTCTGATATACACCTGTCTGTCTGATAAACACCTGTGTCTGTCTGATATACACATGACTCTGATATACACCTGTGTCGTCTGATATACACCTGCCTCTGATATACACCTGTCTGTCTGATATACTGTCCCTGTATCCTATATATACACTTTTATTTGATGTACACTTGTAATGTAAATTGAATGTTTCTTTCTAGCGTACGTTGTGTATGTGACAAGCTTTACAATGAGTAACTTCACGATATGGGGATGGTCCCATAAAGAATATCACCCTAAGTCACTGTTTTTTCAACCAGGTTTCCTAAGAATCCGGTGGAATCCACTAAAGGGTTTCGTTCCATTTTCAGGTCATTTGAAAATTGTACCAAATACAGAAGAATTTACAATGCATCTGATCTCAGACGCGCTATTAGAGAGTGTTGGGGTTCCTTACAATGCATCTGATCTCAGACACGCTATTAGAGAGGGTTGGGGGGTTCCTTACAATGTATCTGATCTCAGACGCGCTATAGGAGAGGGTTGGGGTTCCTTACAATGCATCTGATCTCAGACGTGCTATTAGAGAGGGTTGGGGTTCCTTACAATGCAACTGATCTCAGACGCACTTTTAGAGAGGCTTGGGTTTCCTTACAATGCATCTGATCTCAGACGCGCTATTAGAGAGGGTTGGGGTTCCTTACAATGCATCTGATCTCAGACGCGCTATTAGAGAGGGTTGGGGTTCCTTACAATGCATCTGATCTCAGACGTGCTATTAGAGAGGGTTGGGGTTCCTCACAATGCATCTGAAATCAGACGCGTTATTAGTGAGTGTTGGGGTTCCTTACAATGCATCTGATCTCAGACGCTCTATTAGAGAGGATTGGGGTTCCTTACAATGCATCTGATCTCAGACGCACTTTTAGAGAGGCTTGGGTTTCCTTACAATGCATCTGATCTCAGACGCGCTATTAGAGAGGGTTGGGGTTCCTTACAATGCATCTGATCTCCCACGCGCTATTAGAGAGGGTTGGTTTACAACTATAATTACAGGCATACCCCAGTTTAAGGACACTCACTTTAAGTACACACGCCTGTCAGCACGTCCTGAACTGCTATACCAGCTCCCTACCTGTACCGAAGCTGTGAGCAAGCGGGGAGACTATAGAGCCTGTTACAAATGCGTTATTTACATCAGTTATGCACGTATATGACGATTGCAGTACAATACATGCATCAATAAGCGGAAAAAAGAGAGTGTTTCAGTACATTTTCGCTTTACATACATGCTCCGGTCCCATTGCGTACGTTAATGCGGGGTATGCCTGTATAGGGTTCCACCATAGCCAAAAAAAGGTTGGAAACCTCTGCCCTTGGGTGTGAACACAGGATGGCTGGCTGCCCTTGTTGGCTCTCAGATAGCAGTGCCATGCTTGGGGCGGGCATGTCTGACAGGTACAGACAGGCCTGTGCAAATATTAGAC